>NW_020837987.1:1447782-1717881 GCF_003676395.1 Aethalodelphis obliquidens | reverse complement strand
GAAAGAAAGAAAGAAAGAAAGAAAGAAAGAAAGAAAGAAAGAAAGAAGAAAGAAAGAAAGAAAGAAAGAAAGAAAGAAAGAAAGAAAGAAAGAAAGGAATTGTCTTCTCCCCTGACCCCACTTCCTCCCGCAATCGTTGCTCCTACTTTCCTGCTCATTTTCACAGCAACCTTTCTAGAAAGACAAAAAGATGGCTACACTTGCTGAACACTTCTTGCTCTCCTAATCACTCTTCAACCTGTTCTTCCTTGCTTTTCATGCTTACTGTTCCATTGAGACAGCTTTGACAAGTCACCAATGAGTTCCATGTTTCCACATCCAATGGATATTTCTAGGTCTTAAACTTGAACCTCTCAGCAGTGTTCAAATATTTGGTCCCTTTCTCTTTCCTCAATACCCTCATCCCTTGGCCTCCAGAATTCTGCACATTCCTCTTTGTCCTCCTCTCCAGGATACTCTATCTCAGGATACTTTGGTGGTCATATTCTCATGACCTCTACACGACCACTAGATGCTGGCAGGCAATAGAACACAAGTAAAAGCAACCTAAATGTCCATTGATAAGGGAAATGTGAAGTAAGCCATGGCACTTTAATTCTATGGAACCAAAGAGCTGTTTAAAAAACAAATTAAGTCTATATGTATATATATATATAGACCTGTGAAAATCTCTAAGACATATACTAAGGGAAAATAAAAGACATCACTGCAGAGAATGATACTATTCAAGTATATTTCTGTGTATATATATAAATGTATGTAATGCATTTTAAAAGATCTGAAAGATTGGTATACACAATGCTGGGTATGAGAAATAAATTGGAGGAAATGACAGGGATTTAGGGCACTCAAAAGGAGCATACGTTTTATCTCTATTGATAAATATTTTGAAAATGAACCATGTCTCCTGTAATTAAAGACTAAAAAATCATTATAAATAACTACTATGCACATTTAGGCTTACTCTGTAGCCCTCCTCTCTCTTGTCACTTTCTCCAGTGGTGATTTCAGGCAGTTCAAGGACTTAAAACTCATTTATTTGAAAGTGTCTCTAGACCTAGATATCAGATCTTTCTTCTGAGCTCCAGATGTATTTCTATAACCACCTATTTGGATTGGATTCTCTACTGAAAGTATCACTGTCAGCTACACAAATCTTCCCTAACCAAGTGGAACACTAATTTTCCCCCTAAACCCATCCTTGCCCAGTTTCCCCATCTCAGTAAATGACATTATCATTCATTCTGTTGGTCAAGTTGAAAATGTACAGCTACACTTGACTCCTACCCTCCCCTCATACCCTACACCTAGTCTATTCTATATACCCTTTATACTTCCAAAGTCAGCCTTGAATCATCCTTCTCCTTCTCTCCAAAATCTCCACTATCACTCTGAGTCAAGCCACCACAATCTCTCCCCTGTGCTACTGCCACAGCCTCCTCATTGACTTCTCTGCTTCTTCTCTTGCTACTGTCCACTTGGTTATCCTCCCAGCCATCAGAGCGACCTTTTCCAGCATAGGTGGGGTCAGTCACCCCAGCCCAGATCGCTGCTCCTCACTGCACCTTGCTTATTCTTCTAGAGATGGGCGGGATACAGCAGTGCTGTGGCTCTGAATACTCTTCAGAAGAGCCCACCCATGGTAAGTGCCCTGCTCAGTCTCCCTTTCTGGGAGGGGGTTAGGAGAACCTGTTGGGCAAAGGGAGAGAAGAGGGAAAACGTAGATGCAGCCTCAGTGCCTTCAGTGAAAACACTGGATGAAGAGCTTCCTTTGGCCTAGAGAAGCGTGGCTGTCTGAGCTGCTTTCAGCATTGCCACTGGCATCAGACAATGTGTTTCCAAGTCTTGGCCCCACATGGCCAGAGTTGCCCATCTTCCAAGTCAAATTCACAAGGTGCTCAGTGTTTGTTCCAATACTCCGATGGCACTAGGGGAAAAAATACAGAATCACATTCTGTAGAATTTTGATACTATTGTTCCCTGGAATCCTTATTCTGGAATGAGATTCAAAACCAGATAGAAGGGGACCAAACTTGAGCTGGCTTTTCCAGAATGCAATATCTAGGTAACTGACTTGGTTTTAAAAATTACAATTTTAGCACAGTTTTCTCAGAGAAAAATTGATAAGACAAATCCGGAAAGGAGACTAGGGTAAGGTTTTGTGAAAACAATATGACAATTATATCAAGCTAACTGCAAATGAGAAATGAATGCATTTCATCACAGGATTTTTGTAATGTTCTTGTAAGGAGAATTTATTAAGCTTTATGTAGGTGAGATGTTAGAGGTTGGAAGTTTATAATTCTAAGAGTAAGATGTGCATGGGTACTACTGAGTCACTGTATTTCTTATTTAAGCCTTATTTGGTATTAATATTGGGCTATATATGTTGTAAGAGCTCCAAACAAAAATAAAAAAGAAAATTATACCAAGAAAAGAGCATTCTTTAACACTCTGGGTATTTAACATTCTGGGGAATCCAAATAGTATGACTTCTGATGGGCTAGCCAGATCCCATGCATCCTTCAGCCAACAACAGTTAAGTCATATGAAATATGTGAAAGTATGTACCAGAGGCCCACCAAAAGCCCATAGTCACCATCTCTTAGGAAGCCAGAAGTCATTTATTAATAAAGCTATTGACATGTTTTAATATTTATAGTTATTTACCTTGCAAAGGAACTGAATCAGGGAGTACAGACATCAAGTCAGTCCTTGGGAGAGTGAGTATTTACCTAGGCTAATAGCTTCTCTTTGGAGGACGGGCAAAGAAGAGCAGGGGCTGAGGGAGACCCCGTAGCCCTTTTCAAGGACTCGTGGGAAATCTGAGAGCAGGTGTGGGCACAGCACTTCCAGCAACGATGACATTCATTCCTAGGGCCATACCCCGCTCTTGCCCTGCCTCCTGTCATCAGCCCCCCCCACCCCCACCCCTGCAACCCCCGTGAAGGGAGACAGAGAGTCACACTGCAGCTCACTGTCTCCTGGATTGGGCATCCCTATGATTGACAGTTGGAGTCAGGTCCTAATTTTGCTCCTTCTTCTTGCACCTTATCCACAGTATCCTTCTTCAAAGACCACCAACATGGAAGACCAAGGAAAGAATGACTACCAGCTCTGGCTAGAGGAGAGATACAGAGGAAGCAGGACCATGGGGCAGGAGTGGGGGGCGGGGAGCACTGAGGGTCTCTGGAAACAGAAAGGGACACAGGACTGACGGAAGATAGTCCCATGACACTCCTTGAGGGTCTACTCTGCAGCCTCTGACTCAGTCCAGTTAGGCTGAGTTAGGCTTCAGTGACAACCACCACAAAAATACATGTCTTGGGCTTCCCTGGTGGCGCAGTGGTTGAGAGTCCGCCTGCCGATGCAGGGGACACGGGTTCGTGCCCCGGTCCGGGAAGATCCCACATGCGGCGGAGCGGCTGGGCCCGTGAGCCATGCCTGCTGATCCTGCGCGTCCGGAGCCTGTGCTCCACAATGGGAGAGGCCACAACAGTGAGATGCCTGCGTACCACAAAACAAACAAAAAAAAAACATGTCTTGCTCTTAGGACGTATCCATGCACATTGGCAGGGACTCTGCCCTCACAGAGGACCCTGGCTGATAGGGCCTCCATCTCAATGTGTGTCTCCATGAGTGTCATGGCACAAGACAGCTGGATGTGGACTCCTACCGGACATACAGAGCTCCGGGGCCACAGCCCATTGATCAGGAAGAGTCACACAGCCACCCCTAAATTCAAGGGGGAAGAAAAGTATAATTCCCCCATGAGCCCAGCAGGAGAGAACAGGGGATCGCTGAGCAGGAGAAATGTCTGCTCCATGCAGGGAGCTCAGGGAAGATTTAGATCAATGACAGAAGTAACGGGATCTCTGCCTTCATCTGGACTCGAAATAGTTTGAAATACTTGGCTTGAACTTAAAGGAAAACACTAACATGCCTTCTCTAGGACTCCATGGAGGTGACCTGGAGAGGAGTGAGACCATTTCGTTACAGACTGGGCCACCCTCCCTTCCACCAGAGATAGCAAAGGACCATGCTGGCTTGTTCCTGGCATTTACTGTCATTTATTCAACAGGTCTCTCTTAGACACTTCAGCAAAAATAAATTTTGTGATACAGTAACAGTTAACTGACTAGTCAAATATAGTAGGATATCAAGGAGTAGGGGAGGCCCAGCTGAGGCTGTCATGCAGCACCTGTTATGCTGAGACACCATCTCATTTTGTGATTTTCCCAAGCAGGATTCACTGTTCTTTTAAGAGAGAGAAACACTAATCTTTGGGTCCTTCTGGTATAAGGGTTTTTCCAGATAAACGAGATAAAGGGCCAAAGGGCCAAAGGAGCTAAAGGCAATTCAAGAAAATGAGGAAATGATAAACTCTGAGATTGAAGTTGGGGGAGGGTGAGAGAGAACTGGGTGGGGGGGGAGGGAGTGATAGAAAGAGAGGAAGGAATCAGTAGGTTGGAGATCCTCATAAGGTCTGATCACAATAAAGGTGGGAATGGTGAAACAAATCGATTAGGAAGTCAAGAGGCTGTGGTTGGAGTTGTAGGTAAGGACTGTGTGTGTGTGTGGGGGGGTGGGATTGGCGGCTGGAGAGTGAGTGGAAGGAATGGCCACAGTTGTTTAGCATGTTGAGGAACTGAAAGTCCCAAGTATTGAAATGAGCATCCCTACAGAATGCCAAATTCACGTGGATCCTGGGAAGGATTGGAGTGACAAGGACGACAATGAGTCAAGAGCTGAAATCTACAATGACAGAGAAAGTAGAGACAGTGACAAGCAGGGGATCAGGGTGGTATTGCTGGAAGGCAGAGCCATCAGTAGAATAAGGTTTTGGTTTTATAAACAGAGGGATGGGGCTGTAATTTTCTGGAGGTGGTGATGGTGATCAACAAGGTCCACACACCCATCTCCCATAGCTGAGATTCGTAGGGAATGAGAGAACACAGAGCCAGCACTGAAAAGGGCTGCAAGGGGACTTCCCTGGTGGTGCAGTGGTTAAGAATCCACCTGCCAATGCAGGGGATATGAGTTCAAGCCCTCGTCGGGGAAGATCCCACATGTCGCAGAGCAACTAAACCTGTGCACCACAAGTACTGAGCCTGCGTCTGCACGCCTAGAGCCCGTGTTCCGCAACGAAGAGTAGCCCCCACTCGCGGCAACTAAAGAAAGCTCACACGCAGCAACAAAGACCCAATGCAGCCAAAAATAAAATTATATATTAATTAATTAATTAACTTTTTTAAAAGGAGGGGCTGCAAGGGAAGTAGTGTGTTCCAGAAGACCCTGGTCTCAGTCCTCAGGGTAAAAAAGCCTCAGGAAGAGAGGCTGGTCATGCAGACCGGCTCCTGGAAGACGGCTTGCTAATCACTGAACCCATCAGTCAGTTATCTGGTGGGTTGGCTTGACAAAAAACATGGGGAAACAGAGAACATGAAACTACAGGACAAAATCCAGGGAGATGATTCAGAAATCGGTGTGTCGGAAGTGTTTTTTGTTCTGAGTGGTCCCTGCTGTGGGACAGCTGCAGTGCAGACAGCAGGAGCAGCTTAGAGACAGGTTCTCTTCCCGCCACTTTGGGACACCCAAGACCCTCGACCAGTTTATGCTGGCTGTGTGGGAGGGAAACGGGAATAGCTGTGGACTTCTGAACAAGATAGATGGAGAGAAAGAGATAGAAAAAAGGGGCAGTTTCCCCAAGTCTAGGGAGGGTTGGCGCCTAGCCTATTCCCTTGCAGCAGCTTCTGGAAAAGTCCCAAAGTCTCACTTGGAGTGTAGAGACCACGGAGCTGTCAGACTCAGTGTTTGCAAACTGGGGCAAGCGGCACTTCAGCACAAACCAGGGAGGACCAGGGACAGGCTGGATGCCCCAAACGCCCAGGACAGGGTTATGAGGGCTCTTCCCCTGTGGGGCTGCAGGGCGCAAAGCTTAGTGGTACTCCTATGGCTCTTGGTTCGGGCCTCACCTTTCTGCTCAAATCAAGAAACCAGAAAAATCCGTTCCAGTCCCTCTTTACTGATGGAAATCATCAAGGTATGTGAAATTGTCTCCATAGGCACAGCCTCATTTATGCTGATGGAGTGAGGAAGCTGGCCATGTGATGAAGCCCAGGAAGAAGAGCCCTTGGTACTGACTCTTACTTTGATTACCACTGAAAATTTGGAAATTCTGTCATCAACTGGAGTACTTCTCACTACCACCCTCCCCAGGAGCCTGTGGGTGAAGAGCACATGACCTTTGGTTTTTCGTTTTTTTAGCTTCAGCAATTTATTTTTAATTATGTGCAGAAATAACCCAAGAAGGGCAGGGACAAATATATCAAAACACTTGATCACAAAAGACCTGTGGTTACATAGACATGACAAATATTCCATTAAATTCTGCACTGTTGGTTACATATGTTGATCTTTTGTTTTGAGTGATGTTGAAAGCTCTTTGGTTAAGAATGGAAGCTTCCGAGAAACTTGAACGTTACATTTTTCTTAAGTTTTACTTATTTTTACTTTTTACTGAAGTATAGTTGATTTGATTTCTACTATACAGCAAAGTGACTCAAATATACACATATATACTTTCCTTTTTATATTATTTTCCCTTATGGATTATCCCAGTATACTGAATATAATTCCCTGTGCTATACAGTAGGACCTTGTTGTTTGTCCATCCTATATGTAATAGTTTGCATATACTAACCCCCAACTCCCACTCCATCCCTCCCCCACACCCCTCCCTCTTGGCAACTACAAGTCTGTTCTCTATGTCTGTGAGTCTGTTTCTGTTTCATAGGTTCATTTGTGCCATATTTTAGATTCCACATATAAGTGATATGTGGTATTTGACTTTCTCTTTCTGACTTACTTCAATTAGTATGATAGTCTCTAGGTCCATCCATGTTGTTGCAAATGGCAGGCCTCCTCCTTCCCTCCTGGCCACGCTCTACCAGCCCTTCTAGTCCCCTTTCTGCAAACCCTCCTGGCAGGTACCCTCTTCCTTGGAACCCATTTTCTCCCTCTCATTCATTGGATGAAGCCTTCCAGAGGTCTCTGGCTCTGAGACTTTGAAATCCCTTTGTTTCTTTGTGTTGTTAAAAGCCTTTCCTCCCAGGGACTTCCCTGGCAATCCAGTGGTTAAGAATCCACCTTCCCAGCTGCATAGCACAGGGATATCAGCTCCTGCTTTATGACCACCTAGAGGAATGGGATGGAGAGGATGGGAGGGAGACGAAAGAGGGAGGAGATATGGGGATATATGTATATGTATAGCTGATTCACTTTGTTATACAGCAGAAACTAACACACCATTGTAAAGCAGTTATACTGCAATAAAAATGTTAAAAAAAAAAAAAAAAAGAATCCACCTTCCAATGCAGGGGACACAGGTTTGATCCCTGGTTGGGGAACTAAGATTCCACATGCTGAGAAGCAATTAAGCCGGCGCATGCTCTAGAGCCTGCATGCCACAACTAGAGAGAAGCCCACGCGCCGCCACGAAAGATCCCTTGTGCCGAAACTAAGACCAGACGCTGCCCAATAAATAAATATTTAAAAAAAAAAAAAAGTGTTTCCTCCCAGGTACATTTTATCTTATTAAGTAGCTTGCAAATTCCAGGAAGGATGAAGGTCCTTACTCTTTGCCTCTGTGATCTCCTAGCCCCCGTACATGGCCTTAGCCCAGTCAAGGCTCTCAACTAATACTGGTTGCATTATTAAAGGCTTGCTGACCACAGATTAAGGCAAAGTTAGGGGAGGTGCAGCCAGTGATGGTGAGGGGTCCAGTCTCCTGCTGGAGACAACGGGAGGCACAGGGCAGTGCTCACATCCCCAGATGTAAAGGGGCCTCTCTGTCACCAGACGTGTACGTGTCCTCCTGGTTAGCGAAAACGGAAAGAAGGAAGATCAAAGTTTGACAGGTGGGTTAGAGCCTAGTTCCTGAGAAATATGCAGCACCCATCACGCACAGTCTCAAGAACTAGATTTTACCAGCGATTACCTGAGCCAGAGCGGAGGTCATGAATTTTGCCATGTAGGCTAAAACCAAAGTAGTGAATATCTCTATTTCTAACCAGACACAACTTGTCTATATTTTTTTTTTCTCAAAGAATGTGGAAACTTACTTTTATTGGATGTAATTCAATTACTTTTTTCTATCCCATAAAAAAATAGCTCATTCAAATCAAACCAGGACCCCTTTCCATTTTTGGCCTGTTGACAGCATCTTTTGTACCCAGCTAAGCAGTCTTTGCAGCATTTGGCACTGCTCCTGCTCTGAGGGCAGGATTTAGAACAGATGCTGACTTCCTTGAGTCAGGATGCTCCCAAGTTCTCTGCTGATTAGTGGGCTGCATAATGAGATGTGACAGCCTAGAGATTCCTGGCCACAAACCATTCCTAATGGGGGAAGCCGCTCTGCTACTCTTGGAAGGCACCCCTTTGCCGAAGTTCCACATGTTGGAAGTTCCTCTGTTAACCCCATAATTCCTCCAGTGCAGCTGGCCACAGATCTGGGGGCTCGGGAAAGCTGACCCAGGGTTGGTAGCCTGAAGTTGCTAAGCACAGGAATTCAGCATCCATTGGGGTAGCCTGGCGAGATGTCTTTGTGAGGACCCACGTTAGCTGCAGTGAGCTCAGTGAAATAGATGACAGCAATTGATAGAGCAGAGCTGGGCAGGCAAACAGTGATCACGGTGGAGGGCCCACTGGGCCAAGCTCAGACCACACATAGCTGGTGGGTGCAGGGCAAAGGCTCCGCTCTCCTTTGGTACAGAAAGTGTGCCTCTGTTCCAGGAGCACAGATGTGCTTGACCACAGCCACTGTCCGCTCTTTGGGTCCCACTGGCTACAAAGCCAGCTAGGGTAGAGAAGAGGGTGGGATCTGCTCTCATTCCCAGAAAGGAGCCTGTTAAACAGAACAGGGAGTCCAGAGCTTCATCGCTTCAGCAATCAGAAGAGCCTTCCAGACCTCAAGCCATGTCCAAGTCACCAGATCCAGCCCAGGTGTAGAGGGGTGGCCAGCAGGCTCAGGGGACTGGAACAAAGCCACAACATTTCATCCCTGCAGGGAGCTCAAGGGCCGGCTTGGAGAGCGCAGCCTCCCCTGAAGCCATACCAAGGGAGTAAGGATTGCCCAAAGGCAACAGTTACACAACACGCGTCTCCCCTTAAAGTACAAAGGACTCTTTTTGAAATGTAGTAGGTGCTGCAGAGTCAACTATTTACTTATTTACCTAGAAATTTCAAGGGGGAAAAAAAAGCCTTAGTCGATAGCCTCACCCAGATAATTACTCGGCTATAGGTTGAAATGCTCACAATAGTAGCAAGTATTTGCTTCCTCTTGACACCAAATTTCAAAAAGAGATTATTTTCCCAGTACACGGCAGTGTCTCTTCATCTGTCTTTTCTTGGGCACACGTTTCCTCCTCAACCCCAAGCTTTCGCAGGGAGATGACCCCCCGCCTTCCTTGGTCAGGATGCAGTCAGTTACCCGGTGCTCACTTCCTCCCAGGGAGCCCAGTGGAAACCTCCAAACAACCATACTGTGCTGCCTTGTTAGAACAGGCACACTTCTTTTTTAAATCAAAGAGTAATAAAATACTCAATTAGTAATGTGCAGCAGCATTATTTTTATTCATCTATACATTTCTAGTTAAAATTATGCCATTCTTAAAAATTGCAACACAGTACACTCAAGGAGTTCATTTCGTATGCAAAGCAGTTGAGAGTCTGCAGTCCCCGTGAGGTGGTGATTTCAAAAGGAAAAGGAATGGTAAGCCAACAAAAGAAAAAAACTGAAGCCATAGTAATTTCTTTTAAGAAAATGTATAGGATACACTAATTTGAAAGAAAAGCGATTTTAAAATATAAAAGGAAGTCTAGAAAAACGATGCATTCAGCCCTTTTATTGCATGCTGTTGCCAATAATATTGTATATGTGATTAAAGATACTTTCCCCAGCCGCTTAAGCCAATAGAAATTGAACTTGCCAGAGTACAGCCTCCTTCCAGCACCCCTGCCTCAGCTACTGGAGCGGGTGGGAAGGCCTCATGGCTATTGGTATTCAGATCCCATCATATTTAAAGAGGTGACTACAAACGAAGTATTTAAGGGTTGCACGGTCCACCTGCGTATTGAAGCCTGGCTGTCTCCAAAATGGTTACATCACAAAGGAAAAGTGTAAGGCGCCTGTGTCCTGTGCTCCAGCTGCAAGAGGAACGGAGGGTCCAGTAGGAACAGATGTTTCCTGCAAGTTGCTGTCTCCATCCCACGCGTAGTTTATACAATATTCAAATTCCACTTGGCACGTATCCTGAAGCTTTTATTTCCCCCTTTCTCTTTTAACAGTTGTAAGAAAATTGGTCTCTGTTATCTCAAAGCAGTAAAGGCAGTGGTGGTTTTTGACTGTGCCCTGAATCGGAGGGCCAAAGACCTCGGCCCTGGGTTTCTGCAAATGCTTCTTCAACCCTGGTGCCTTGGGAAAACGCGCCTGCCTGTGTGAGCCTAGGATCCAGTGAGCAAGGGAATGCAAACCTCTTGGCTCTGATTAGCACTGCTTGGGGTCTGCCCCCGAGGCCTTTCCCCTGGACATGACTTTGCAAGGAACTTCTTTAACTTGAAATTTTCACTGAACTCTCTGGATGACGTTAGCCATCATATGGTTTTGATAATGTAGAGCAATATGCAAATTTTCAGGCCAGTAAATGCTGTGTCAGAAACCAAGCTGGGAGGGGCAGATGACCTTGGTACAACTTGTGCTGAGTCTGTCCAGCTCTGGTAGGGCGACCACAATGCTTCTGGGTCTGGCCAGGCAACCTGGGGCACCAAACACCGAGGAGATACAGAGACGGGGACGCCAGCAGGGCAGCTCCTTCAGGTGTGAGGTGCTGGAGTGCAGCTTCCAAGACAGACGGAGAGTCAAAGGTACACGTACACTCTCAAGCTCAAACCGGAAGAAGCGCGCGTCTCTCATCCTCACCCAGCGCAGGCATGTATGCTGTGTGTGCTCCCGGCCACACGTATGACCGCACGTGTGCCTGTGCCCAGAATGCACACCAAATTTAATAGCCCTGCTCTAGCTCCAAATTAATTCAAATCTTATACTCACATTAAAAATGAACTCTATTTTATGTTGATCATTAACTAAGAATATTTCACACTAGAGATTTGTCATATTAAGGAGAATTGAAACCACTTATGTCAATTAAAGGTACAGCATTATACTTAATCTCAGCAGAGATTACCAAAATACTCTAAGCATGATTTTACAGAAACGTAAAATATAAATCAGACAAGGGAATATTGGCCTCCACACACACACGCCCCTTGCCCACCTCTGGCTCTCCTCGAAATATGGCTGCCTGCACACTGATGGGGCCGGGGATGTGAGCAATATTTCAGCAAGAAACTCCTGCCGTCCCTGGCACTATAAAAATCAAGGCCAGAGTAAGTGCTGGTGCAGATGGGAGAAAGAAAGTCAGTTTTAGCTTTGGGGCATTAAAATACACACTGACTGAGAAAGGACATAGCAATGAAGAAAAGAAGAATTTTCTAAAAGGCTTTGCAGAAGTACCACAGAGAGGGGCTCAGGCGGGGCCTCAAGCGAGAAATGCTGGTGCAGAAGGCTGTTCACCACCTGCTGCTGATGATGTGCACTGACACAGGCCAAAAGCACTGCTGTCTGAGAGCTAAAACCTGGCACACAAGGACCAAGCCATTCCCAACACAGTGCAGGCTCCCAGGGATTATACCAGCTCCTGAAAAATGCAACCCAGGCCTGACACTCATAGAGACATACGCCACTATTATGTGCTGAGCCACGGAGACCGACCTAGCCTTTTATTCATCTCACTTTCATTCTAAATTCTAGTTTCATCTCAGGGGTCACCTCCTCCAAGAAGTCTTCCATGCTGCTCCAGGCTGAGTGTGAGTCCCTTCTTGTTGCTTCCCCAGCCTTTATCACTACCTAACTTCACTGCATTCTCTCACCTTTCTTAAACTGTGGACTACCTGAAGGCAAGAATGGAGCCTTATTCCAGGGGCCCAGTGCAGGCCTTAGAGCAGAGTGGGCAATGACTGTCATGGGATGAAGCAACGGACACCTGCCTGTGGGTTCTCTACCCTGTCCTGAAAATCCCCTCCCTAGGAGTCTGAAGGGAGGGCAGCAATGAGTACTAAGGGGGATCACCTTCCCGTAGGCCTGAGTATCAGGGCCCACGTAGTGGTGGAGGCTGCCCAAGATGGGAGGCCTGGGGACAAACTTGGACCCAGTCTCACAAAGACAAGATGCTG
The DNA here is from genome assembly GCF_003676395.1 of Aethalodelphis obliquidens. Classification (NCBI taxonomy): domain Eukaryota; kingdom Metazoa; phylum Chordata; class Mammalia; order Artiodactyla; family Delphinidae; genus Aethalodelphis; species Aethalodelphis obliquidens. The sequence goes on along the minus strand of NW_020837987.1, from coordinate 1,705,590 downwards.
TTGGCCCCTCCCTGGGGCGAGGAGCTCCCCATGTGTCTGTGGCTGGCGGGGACCCCCTGTAACTTCAGCCCCAATTCCATACCAGGACAGAAAGTGGCCAGTTACCTCTCCAGCACCCACTCCCCTCCAGGCACCGCCATAAGCACCTCCAGGTCACTGTCTGCTAGACTTCTGTGCTCTCTGTGAGAAAAGCAATAAATGAGGACACAAACTCAGGAGCAGAAACATGTCAGAGCTTGGTCAGTGCTGAAAGAAAGTGTAAAAGGGTGATTGACAGTCTCGAACAAACAAACAAACAAAAATGGCTGATGTGGCTGGAGTGGCAAAGCCAGGGAGAGCAGTTAAGGGGAGACCAGGGAGGGCCAGGCTGGCACACACAGCTTAGGCCAGGGCAAGGCCGTCCGTCTGTCCTGAGTGAGAACAGAGATCAGTGCAGGCCTCACAGCCCTCCTCTGCAGGGCCCCTGGCCGGGGACTGTCACCTCTCCTGGTTGAGCCAGGGCAGCCAGGCCACAAGACAGCTAGACAGGGCTCGGGAAGGAACCTGCGGTAACTCTCCAGAGACCACGTCTCTTCACCCAGCTACTCCATCTGCACGTGTGCGCATAAGTGTGTGTGTACCCAGCAAAGTGAGTCAGATATATATATATTCTTATATATATATATATTCTATTTCAGATTCTTTTCCATTCTAGGTTATTACAAGATATTGAATATATTTCCCTGTGCTATACAGTAGGACCTTGTTGTGGATCTATTTTACATAAAGTAGTGTGTATCTGTTAATCCCAAACTCCTAATTTATCTCTCATCCCCCCTTTCCCCTTTGGTAACCGTTAAGTTTGTTTTCTACGTCTGTGAGTTTGTTTCTGATCTGTAAATAAGTTCATTTGTGTCATTTGTTTAGACTCCACATGTAAGTGATATCATAGGATATTTGTCTTCGACTGACTTTACTTAGTATGATAAACCCTAGGTCCATCCATGTTGCTGCAAATGGCATTATTTTAGTCTTTTTTATGGCTGAGTAGTATTCCATTGTATACCAGATCTTCTTTATCTGTTCACCTATCAGTGGACACTTAGGTTGCTTCCATGTCTTGGCTATTATAAATAGTGCTGCTACGAACATTGGGATGCATGTATCTTTTCGAATTAGACTTTTCGTCTTTTCCAGATATATGCCCAGGAGTGGGATGGCTGGATCATATGGTAGTTCTATTTTTCGTTTTTTAAAGAACCTCCATACTGTTCTCCACAGTGGCTGCTCCAACTTACATTCCCACCAACAGTGTAGGAGGGTCCCCTTTTCACCAGCATTAATTATTTGTAGGCTTTTTGATGACTGTCGCCTCATGGGTGTGAGGTGATACCTCATTGTGGTTTTGATTTGCATTTCTCTAATAATTAGTAAAGTTGGGCATCTTTTCATGCGCCTGTTGGCCATCACACTTGAATCTTGACATGCATAGTTTAACAACCATGCTCCTTCGTGAACAGTGAAGTCTAGACGCTGAGCTGGGTGTGGAAAGAGGGGAAGAGGAAAGAGACCCATGTCAAAATCCTGGGCTCCCCTGAGGCCCTGCCTCTAGACCCTGAGTGCTCTTGGGGGTTCTTCAGGTCCATAGCATCTGCTTCCTCTCCACACACTGCTTGGCCTATGTCAGCCTCTCTTAGCTTTGGGGAAAGATGGACAACTGGCCACCACTCTCAGGCCAAGGCTGCCATATGCACATCCCTGTAAAGGGGGCCCAAGTGCAGATGGGGGATGGCTGTGCATCTGAGCTGCTGCGTGCCTCAGGCTCCACGATACCTATCCACTTATCTGTGCTACTGGCGAGATGCGATAGGGGAGGGGTGAGTCTGTGTCACTTTATTGGCATTGTCCACCTTAGACGTTTTTTTAAAATATACTTTTACTGGAAAAATCTCTTTCACCGAGGTGCTGCTGTTGGATTTTACCAAAAAGTATGTATTTCTGATATGTAAAATTATGCAATAATCTTCCACAACATATAAAAATCTGCATTTTTAATGCATGATATCAGGCTATTATTTCATCCCGGGGTGTGTGCTTTTGAGCCCACAGATCCAGTAGTAAGTGAGGTTTAGGAACAAACAGGTGATTTGGGTAAGAGGCTTCGACAGCGTTTGTGGGAAGGCGGTTTCTGTAGAAACCTTTCCTCCCTTTGTCCTCTCCTATCTGCAGGGTATTGACAGCCCTGACAAGACTTTGATTATCTAGTCAGCATGAGCCTGAGACTTGTCACTTGTCAGGTTTGAGCTGACAGCCCCAATGCTGATGAAACAATTGGAGGGAGATTGGCTGTGCGTGAGGAAGGCTGGGGTCAGCCGCCCAAAGTTTTCTCTGCATGGTGGGGGGGCGTCTCAACCCTCGCTAGCAGCTCACAGAAGTCAGCTGAAGGAGCCAGGTGGGGCTCCGGCCAGCTGGACATGGGGACGTGGGGACGTGGGGACTGGGACTAACAACGCTTCCTTCCCCATCCCCTCCTCCAACAGGGAGGGTGGGAGTCAGGCCCTCTCCACTGCTGCTCCATCCCCTCCCCACATCAGATGAACTGGATTATTTCCACATCCAGCCTAAAGCTGATATTAGATTTCCCCTCATTAGGAGGAGAAAATGAGGCAAAGAGCTAGCAGCTGGCTGCAGCTGATACAAGGCAGAGGAATGAGGCCACTGAAGAGCACGGTGTTTATTGGTCCCTAGCAAAGCGCAGTGTTATCAATTATTATTATGCATCAGACATTAAGCCCCTTATTAGTGTGAGGCATCTTACATCCATCACCTGTGTGTGATGGTTCACTGTGACGATGCTACACAGGTTCTACTACTGTTGCATTTTGCAGATGAATAAACTGAGGCTCCTCTGGGAGGCTGAGCGCTTGCCAACGACACTTACAAAGGGTATCAGCTATCAAGCCCAGGGTTTCCAAACTCAGCTCTGTGCCCTTCACTGACTCTCAGTACCCTGAGAAGTTAGGCTCATGACGTATTTGTGGACCACAGTGGTTGACAACTATTTGCCATGTGTGTATTGAGATGGTGTATACGCATACCTGTTTGATGCAATCTCTGCCACTCTCCGAGGTGCTTCACTTGCTAGCATCAGTTGTCTGTCCCAAGTGCCTTTGAGTTAGTGACTCTGACAGAAGGCAGGACACCAGGAGGTCATGAGCCCAAGCCTAGGTTCAGCAGCACAAGAGCCGCTCCCAAGGATTTTGCTCCAAGAAAGAGTGTTTTGCTGAGTGCTGGAGTGGCTGCGAGGCCCCCCATGGGGCAACTATGTGGAGCTGCTATAAAGCAGAGTCTCTGGCTGGTGGAAATGATGCCTGCCTTAGCCGGAAGGAGAGCTGCCACTCCATCCCTGGCTGCCCCCGGCTCCCAGCCCAGCATCCCCACCTCTCCAACAAGGACCCATCTAAAGGTCCAATGCCACCTCCCCTGTAGGGTCCCTCCTGGCGACTCCTACCTTACATAACCTGCCATCCCAACTAATCCACGCTTTTAAGGGAGAGGTGCTCTGAGGAGGACACTAGGAGCAGCTCCCGGGCATGAAGAGCCCAAAGACAAGCCCTGCCCTGGGGAACCGGCAAACCAGCAGAGAGAGGGGCCTGGAGTCTGGGCTGCCAAGGAGCAGCCATCTGGAACCTGGAACCTGCAGTGACCCTCTGCCCCTACTTCCTGTGTCCGAATCTTGGTTCCTTCATTCAACTGTTTGCTCCTGCAGAGCCATGGCTGGACTTGCCCCGTCTCCTCCACAGCATATCCATTCACAGCTGATGCTATACAAATGGTCACTGCTACCCGTGGTCCTCTGTGGGATGGGACAAAGGCTCGGCGTGTGTAAAGGAAACACACAAATGACCTGAAGACGGACTGAACTCCTTCTACTCTCACAGAGTGCTGGATTTCCTAAGGTGGGAGGCATACTTCTTGTTTTTAGAAAGGGATGCTGGGGTCTGAAGCCCCTTTGTCCATCTCTGCAACCTGTTCCTCTTTTTCCTAAGATAATGTCTGCTAGTATAAGTTGGTGCATATTCTCATAGGACTTCCTGTAATCATTCACATGTATGTTCTTGTGGAAATTTTTGATGTCTTTTAACATAAATTTGATCAAACCAATACAGGTTTCCATAACAAACGTTCTTTATTCACCATATATCTTGGAGCCTTACCCATGTGAGAACACAGAGCTCTGTCTCAGCCTTGCTAACTGCTGCATCATATTCTTCAGTACGGCTGCATCCAATTTTATCTGGCTGTTCCTATGTTAATGGACATGGAGACTGTTTTCAGTTTTTCACTCCTGCAAATACATTGCAATAAATATTCTTGTACTTACCTTCCTATGCCCAAGAAAGTATATGAGAGATGCCAAAAAGTGGATTTACTGGGTCACAAAGTTATGTATATTTTCAACTTTAAATCCAGTCCCACATTCTCCTCCAAAAGACCCCAAGCACCCTCCACACCCACCAGCAGGTGTGGGAGCATCTTTCCACCAAGCCCGATGGGCTGACTTTGGAAATGAAGTTAGAGAATGTCACAGCCAACTCAGGTAAGAATAGCCTCGCTGATGCTGTGTGTGAGCAAAAGGGAGTCCTCTGTGATTGGAGGGATTGTCTCTGGTTAAGGCAAGGCTGAAGTCAAGTACGTGCAGCTCCGTTAAGACGTCTAGTCATGGATGAACAGGTGGGTGATGTGCCCAAGGCCAGACCTGGAGGAGAGGACCCTCTTGCCCGGCTCTGCTCAGACACCCAGGGACTGGCACACTGTGGAGGGCACTGTGAACGCGGGGAGGACTTCACAAAAGGCATCCATCCCAACTAAGACCTGGATGTATCCTTATAAATGGGGAGCCATTCATCCCACAAATAGTTTCAATGTGTACCTTCACAGAGCTGACATCTAGTGGGGAAGACTGACAATATGAAGTTTACAGTAGGTAATGATTCCCATAACTCCTTTTCTGTCTGGACTGGTCCCAGTCGAGCTCTTCCACAGTAGATTAAGGACTGTCGTGGAGAAGGGGCTGTGCTACTCCTTGGATATGACACCCAGCTACGAAACTGTGGCCAAGGGTTCTGAGTTCAGATCCCACACCAGTATAAAGACAGATTAAAAACCAGGCATGGGCACACAGGCCCTTACTCTCAGTGATTCCCACATGCTGCCACCATGGAGACTACCATTGACCAAAGTCCCTTCTGGACACACCCAGCCACCTTGCGATGAACGGCTCTGTGCTCAAGAACACTCTGTACCCTGAATTACCAAGTCGCCTGGTACTCTGGGAGGATTCGTAATCAGAATTCCCTTAAGCCAGGCTTATCCCAAGCATCTGACCAGCAGGTGTCCCAAAGATTAACTATGTCTGACTATGCATATCAATGAAGGAAAAAATTAATGTCTCATTAAGATCCAAAGCAATGAAAATCCACAGCACCTAGACATTGATAATTGGGCCAGAAGACGACATCCACTTTTCCGCACAGCCGTCCATGTGGCTCGGAATATGCTGACACAACTTTCGCAGTAAGACACAACGCACTTGCTGCACAGAAGTGGTTGTGAGCAAAAGGTGAGCAGTGGTTTGTTGTATGCGTGCTCACACTTACATACGTATACCACATGTATGCCTGATATTTTATATTTATAATCTATCTATCTATCTATATACATATATACTTGGTTAAAACAAAAGCTGTAGAAGCACACATGTTCTGCTTGAGGCCTGAGCAGAGGGCCCGGTAGGATGCCCTTCACTTCCATGTCCAATCTGGTACCCTCTGAGGCGCCCCAGAGGCACCCTAGAGCCCAAGAATCAGAAAACAAAGACCATTGGCTCTACATTCTGACCTTTCTAAGTGACCCCTCTAAGGCTGCCCAGCTCATGGCCCCTGTAGCATGAAGAATGGCCTGGAAAGGCTCAAAGGCTATGGAAGAGCCAGGCCTCTTAAAGCCATGCTGCTCCCCCAAGCGATCCTCATTCCCTCGGTCACCTCAATCCTTCAGATCCACCCAACCTTCAGCCCTCAGGAGCATAAGGTTCTCTAGTCTGTGTAGGGCTTACTGCCCACTGACCCAGCTTTCCTCTTCAGTGTAAGAGAGGGAAAAGGTCTTCCCTCTCTTATACAGAAGGACATAGGACAAGCCAGTCTGTTCATACCCTAGGACCACACCCAAAATTAAACCCAGAGATCTCTAGGTTAGGGGTAAAATGATGTAGGTGCAGAAATGTGACTGGTTGCAATATGTTACCTTGTATCCCCAAACCCAAGGTGCTATATGAGGCCCCAGATTGGGAACCAGGCATAAATTGGTGAGAAAGCTGTGGTCTCTGTCCCCAAGAGGATGGTAAGGAAGGCAGTCCATTAAACAATTAGAGAGTGATGGAACCAGGTGGAATTGAGTTGATGGTAGCTGGGAGGATGAGGCATTCCAAGAAGGCTTCCAGGAAGAAATGTTGTCTAAGCTGACACCTGAAAGATGAGTGGGAATCAGACAGGTGAAAGGATGGCTGGGGGAGAGAAGCGGAGAACAGAGCCAAACAGACGTTCCCCCAGGTTGGGAGTCTGATACTGCAGTCATCAGTCAAGTCTTGGCCAGACACATGTGAGGTATGTGCAGTGGGAATGGCATCTCACAGGGACGTGGAAGGCACAAGCCTGGCCCACAAGGAGCGCCCTGTGGTGCCAAGGAAAACACTCCCTCTAAAAAAGGTAGAAGAGGTAGGACAGATTTTTTGCTGCCTTGAGAATTCTAAAAAGCATGAATGAAGGTTTCTGCCCCATTGTCTCTAACTCAAAACCACAGTCACCACCACCATCGTCCACCCCAGCCTTTGCTCCACTTATCTGGCCCCACTGCTACTACTTCTCAAATATCTCCTCTGCCTCAGGAGCCAAATGAGGTGACGGTTTTCCAGTGAGGAGTCTGCTCGCTCCCTGCCCACCACACTGACTGTGCCTTCTCCTCGCCCAGACCTCCTCCAACCCAACTTGAGGGTGGTGAGCAAGCAGATGGAGGACCCAAAAGTGACACCAGAAAGGGGCTGGCACCCCATGCTCTAGAATTGAGATGCCCTGTTCTCTAGAATTGAGATCCTCCAGATAACACACAATGATTGTGGAAAGAGCTGGCAAATTAAAGATGGTTGGTATTGATTCCCAAAATACTTTTGCTTTCAGCAAAATACATCTTTAATTACTTTCCTACTAGCTGTCATTTCTCATAAAACAGTCTAGACGTCTCGTGCCAAATCATGCAAAGACTGTTTTCAATGAAATGCCTTTTCTTAATATCAAAGATCATACAGGGTTTAAAAAAATCTCTTCCTATGTGAGGCTTAACAAATGTCTAGCAAACATGTCACGCGTGCAGAATGGACAAACTCCCAGGCTCCATTTCTAATAACAGGTGGTGAAGACACTACCCGTGCTTCCCTCGGCCATTTCCCCATCTCGGTAAGCTCTTCCGTGCCATGGTCTGGGCAAAATATACATATCTATGCAAATAGCATGCACATTATTTTTTTTCTTTTTCGCCTTTGTTGGTAATTTATTATCCATAGAGTCAAACTCCCTTTTCCCCAAAGCCATTTAATATGGAGATCAAATGAGCACCTGTACACCTAAGGTAGTAGAAAATATATATTACTGAAAGGGTTCTTCTTACCTTTATTTATCTGAAGCCAGCTGCAACAGAGTGAGGGAAAGGAAATAATTTGAGCATGTTCCCTCTTATAAGTTTGATTGGAAATGACGAAGACAAGTTGAGAATCGGAGAAAGGAACTGTGGCAAAAATGCAGATTTAGTTTTCAGCATCAGAATCAATGTCCAAATCTAAAATTGATATAACTGACGGTTAATTAATTCCCTTGATATTTTTATTAACACTTGGGAGCAGCAAGTATTCTATGTAGCACTTCTGAATTATTCAGGAGGCCCTCAGATTCCCTGGCAAAGGTGTCAAATGATTGATGCCACTGGAGGATGGAGTTAAACCCAAGGGTTCCACCCAAGGTGGAGAACTGACAGGAGAAGGGGCCTCAACAGACAGGGCAGAGGCACCTGGAGTGAGGCTGCAGCTCCCTGCCCAGAGCCCCCTTCACAGCACACAGCATTCTGGGGCAGGTCCTGGCCACCGCTCTTTCTTTTTTCTGGCCACCACTCTTAAACCTTCAGGCTCCTCTGATGATTACCAAGATTGGCAAGAAATCCCCACTGAATTCTGGGTGCAAAATATATCAAAATCACTATAACTTGAACATTTTAAAAGCTTAGAACCTAAAGCTTTGGAGGTGGGGAGCGGTAAGATAAAGCGGAGTGCTACACAAGCTTGCAGAAGGACTGCCCAAGGCACAGAATCAACAGCCCAGGGTACAGAATCAACATTGCTGCAGTGGGTTTGAAGCTCTCCCAGAAGCTATCACCCACTACGGCTCCTCCTGTCCTCTGCGTCACCGCTTGTCTTCCTTAGAAGCAAGTGGGGAGTATGCATGCTCTCAGCTGCTTCTTCCGCCTTCCCTGCACGTTATTCTCTTCTACTTTTTACCTCCCACTGCCTGGGAGCTCCTAGAGGGTCCTCTGCCTGACTTGTAGAGTGAACATCAAGATGCAAAGCCATGATCTGTGTGTAATTCTAACTGGTCAATCCACTTCCATGAACGTGTTCTAACTCTTTGCTCAGGGGAGCCGTTCATTCCATACACTCAGGAGCAGTAAAGAGATGAGCAACCAGAGAACAGAGCCAACACCCCCGCCCTGAAGGGGGCCTCTAAGCAACAGCTTATGGGCTGGTGTGTGCCCACTGAAGAGTCACTTTTTCCCACTTCTCCTGAGCCACGCTCTGTGCTTGGGATTATAGAGAGCACCGGATCTTGGCAGACAATGTCTAACTAAGCTGCAGCAAGTCTTCCTGGCTTCTGGTCCTGCCTCGGGGTCCAGGAACCAAGGTTTCCACTCAAACTGACCCCAGTTCCCAGGAAGGCATGAGCCACACCAGGCAAGACCTCCACCAGCATCTGCCCTTTACCTGCTAGTGAGACAAAGACTGTAATTTGTGATGAAGAACCTGGGACAACAACCCCCAATGTTTTGTCATTTAAAACCAAAAGGCACGAATCTCTGCACTATAAAAATAATACAAAAAAATTAAAATAGGGGGCTTCCCTGGTGGCACAGAGGTTAAGAATCCGCCTACCAATGCAGGGAACACGGATTCGAGCCCTGGTCCTGGAAGATCCCACATGCCGCGGTGCAACTAAGCCCATGCGCCACAACTACTGAAGCCCGCGCTCTAGAGCCCGTGCTCCGCAGCAAGAGAAGCCACCGCAATGAGAAGCCTGTGCCCCAAAGAAGAGCAGCCCTCACTCGCCGCAACTAGAGAAAGCCCGCGGGCAACAACGAAGACCCAACACAGCCAAAAATAAATAAATAAAATAGATACAACATTAAAGAAATAAACAATGTTTTAAAATACTTAAAATATAAAACAAAGAAAGGCCACAAGGATGTGAGAGCAATTAATAGGGCTATGACTCTGAGGGTGCTATCTTCTCTTCAAAGAATTTCCCATTTAGGATTCAGGACAGAGCCCTAGTGTGTGCTCTCAATGCCTAAGCAAAACAGGGGTTGTAGAGTCTACTCTCCCTGGAAACTTCTCCAGGCTTCTAGACGGGTGCAGCCCTCAGAAAGGGCTCCTGCCTCTCCTCCTCTCACGGTGTCTGCCAGGCAGCGGTGCCAGAGAAGAAAGGCAGAGGGGAAGACATGTTTTGCTAGAGAAAGAAATCACATTCTCTGATCCCAATTGTTTATTGGAACTTAAAAAATAAGTTTAAGAAGCAGACTCAACAAAATAAATTGAATAAAGTAAAACAAAATTCAGTTCAAGCCAGGGAAGTGCTTGTGAGTTAACGTCATAAACACTCCTTTGACAAGTTGCTTTCCATCACCCAGCAGCTCCATCAATGGCCTCGAGACGGTGGCCTGATTGTCAGCTGGCAGATGAGGGACGATCCGCTTGTCAGGATGCCAGCGTATTGCCCTCAAGTCGTTTGTAATGATAGGCGACAAAGGATGGCTACTCAGAATGATCTCTTGTTTCATAAGCTCAGCATCAGGGCGGGCCCTGCATCGGGGAACACACTCAGCAGGACGCCCCTCTGAGACAGACCACTCTCCTTAGGCCATGCTCCACCTTTGGCCATTTATACACCAGGCCAGTTGGTTCACTGTCATCTGAGTTCCAATAGATACTGTCGTAAAAATGATGAATACTTTTTTCCTTATGACTCACCACACTCTCTGCTCTTAGGTTTCCGTCTTTTATTGTTGCACTGAAACCATTTCCAATCATTTTTTGCATTTGATCTTGATTGTCTTAAAAAATTAATCAGACACATGTTCACTATATTTTTTATCCAACTGTCTCCAGAATGTTTTTTGACAATTTAGAAAAATGTTTTGAAAAATACTAAAGGGAAATATTTAAGTAATTATGATCCTCACATTGCGAGGCCAAGTGAAGTAAACTAATGCAATGGAAACAAGGTTTACAGATTTGTTTAATTATTTTGAAGTACAGTGAAATTACATTACTCTGAGAGGGAGACTTATAATCTTGACCTCTCCATCCATACCTTTGCAGGGCTCTGTGTCTCACCAGAAGGACAATGGTCAGGCTAAGGGGTGGCCTGGGTTGGACTGGACTTGAGCACCCCCCACCCCAAGACTTGTCAAACAAACATACAAAGTCAAAACCATATGCCTACTATGCAAAAGCATTTTGAAGATGCCTCAGAACCAGGTTGTGGTCCCAAGGACCTCCCAAACAGAAGTCCTGGTGCTGCCTTTGCGGAAGTGGAGCTGTGTTTATAGTTCACATGTGCCCTTCCAAAGAACTGTGGACTCGGAGCAGGCGGCCCTGCCATAAACTTGTGCCACCATCATCTTTGGCCAGGAGACGTGATGAGGGCACAAGACAAGTGGGCCATAACAAAGACTGTGTTCCACTGGGTTACAGGGCCAGAGGAACAGAGGATTGTTTCCTTCAAGGTTGTAGTCTGAGTGTTTACCAAATGGTATGACCTAACTGGTGTGCTACAATCCGGTTCTGATGCCAACCACCTGGAGTTAGCAGAGACCCTACGGGTTAGAGGCACAGACCCCAACAAGACCCCCCTCGCTTCAGACACCAGCCAGAGGTTCAGGGGTCTCCACATCACTGGTACTTCTGACCAACTGGCCACAAGTTTTGGGGAGTCCCATGACCCCCTCAGGTTTGATAATTCCCTAGAACAACTCATTAAACTCAAGAAAACACTATACTTATGATTACAATTTTATTATGAACGATACAAACCAGGACCAGCCAAATATAGACACGTTGGGTGAGGTCTAGGATCGTCCCCAACATGGAGCTTCTATGCCCTCTCCCTGTGGAATCAGTCACATCACTTTGGTAGCACATCATGTGTTCAACAACCAGGAAAGCCATTGAGCTTTGGTGTGCAGAGTTTCTACTGAGGTTTCCATCCATAGGCATGAGTGATTGAGTCATTGGCCAGGTGACTGAACTCAGTCAGACAGGCTCAAAGACCATAGTTGGTCTTTCTGGTGACCAGCCCCCATCCTGAGTCATCTCATTAGCATAAACTCAGGGGCTCATGAAGAACAAAGACACTCATTACTTGGGAAATTCCAAGAACTTAGAGTCTCTCTTCCAGGAACCAGGGACAAAGGCCAATGAAGTTCTTTATTATGCAACAATATCAAAACCAGAGACAACAACCCCCACCCCACCCCCACACCAGGGATGCTCCTGTCCCTTGGACATCTAGCCATCCTTGACTCATATCTTCACTCTGCTTCCACGGACTCTGAAAGTCCAAAACACACCCCATGATTTGTGAGCTTAGGGGGGCTTATGCTCTCAGAGCGCCCTATGGCCCTGGTTCCCTCTGAGTCAAATCTGAGTTTGGAGTATGACTTTATTTATGGCTTCCTCCACTCCACTCACACCAGATATTTTGTGGGTTTAGTCATCTTTGCTGAGGACCTCGGGTCATGGTGTGGGGTCATTTTAAGCAGTACCCAACCTTTGCCAACCATCCTGTTCCATTTGCTGCATTTGGTCTGGGGACCACAGAACACCATTTCCCTTGTCTCACTCAGAGCAAGCCTGGGACCAGCTTTGCTTCTCTGCAGGCCCTTGGGGTCCTGCCCTTAAGGTCACAAGACCAACTAGTATTTTCTCTCTAATTAATACAGAGCTCTCCCCTCCAGGAAGTATTCTTGTGACCACTTTCACCCCATTTCTCACATGCTTCTCAAGACACAGTCCCTACATCACACTGGTTACGTAAAAAAATTTGCATTGGGTGCCTGTCACCAGAGGTGGGGACAGGTGTGTAGCAAAATCAGATATGTTACCCATTCCAATGTTCTGCCACTGCACCTATGTGAGCTGGGATGTGAGAGATCCTGCCTTAGCCCTGGGTGAACCCCATCCTGAAACAAGACTCCTTGGGATGACTCTTGGAGCAGTTGCTGTGTAGGCCGCAGGCATGCAGCACTGCTGGGGAGAAGCCCTGGGGATGAAGGGAAGCAGCTAAAGAGGCCATGTTTTAGTTCAGTGCTGGTCCGGGGAGCCTGACCAGGGGCGAACAAGTTCTCCCAAGGGCTTTCTCAGTACTTTTAATGCCACAGCTCTCTGCAAAGACCTGGAAAACACAGACACATCTTCTCTCTCCCTTCCTGCTTTTCTCCCCCAAGGGGGCCCTCAGCCAGGCACACAGCTCCCTAGGCTCCACAGGGGTCAGGGCAGGGCAGGACCTCCCCTCCCAGGCCCAGGCTACTGTCCCAAAGGGCCTCCGACTTGCTTTCCTGCTCCCAGGGGCCAGCCCAGAGCAGTGTGACCTCCAGACACTCAACCAACTTAGGGGGGGAGAAAAACACAGCGTGACACTTTAACAAATGGACTCCAGAGCCCCGAACTTTTAATTTTTTATGACTATTTCTGTCATTTCAACAGGTTTTGAGCTGTGGATCTAGAACAAGTTGCCTTAGCAGAGTTCATCCACTGATAACAGCAGTCACAACGGCTCCTAATTTGGAGCCCCTGCTCTGCTGCTGGATACAAAACACTGTGCCAGGCCCTCCCCTCTGCTCCATCATCTAATTATTGCGATAGAGCTGTAAGATACAGGGGGACAGGGAGAGCGGGGAGGACCCCATTTAGGATGGAGAAACTGAGCTCAGAGAGGACCAGAACTTTTCCACAGGCCACAGCCAGCCAATGGGAAGGCCTGCTCCAAAGCCCTGGGGATTTCCATTTGACCTCCTTGCCCAGCTCCATGAACTGGGAGAACCAGCAGTAAGGCTTCTGGTGGACCCACCCTCAGCCAGAAAGTGGCGGCACCCCGTACGGGTCCCAATGCAGCTGATTTTCTTCATCAGCAGAGGAGCAGCTCAGGCTGGTGCCACCCCTGAAGGAACAAGTTCACCCAGGACAGCTCCTCATTTCCTGGGCCATCCAGACTGAGTTTCTCCCAGAAACAGCTTGTGCACAGCAGGACATGGGCCAGCCAGTGTGAGGTGGAACTAGAGTCTGTGTTTCCCAGCAGCCAGTGTTACTGAATTGGGTCACAACTGGCTCTGGGGCAGAGGGATGTTTTCACATCTTTCTTTCTGAGGTCTTGATTAGATGGGAGAGAAGCAGTTAGCTCCCTACAGATCCCCATGGGCACCAGGGACAGGGGACCCCAAGACAGAAGCCCACGTCCCACAGAAGTAAATTGACAAACTGTCCTCTAGTGGATCCCAGAGGGTAGGCAGCGTGGTCAGTGAGGGGTGGAGGCCTCCATGGCCATTCCGACCCTCTTCCCAGGTGCCCAGGGGTACACTTAGCCTGGGGGGTGCTTCTCGGGGAATTTCTGCACCTCACAAAGGGGATCAAGGGTCTAGAGAAGAGCATTTGTCCCACCTCAGCACCCCCACGGGATTTCCCTATATGGCTATAAGGGTAACACAAGCACGAATGATGTCAGTCATTGAGGAGCCCACAGTCTAGTAGAGAAGACAGGCTCCCACCCCCAACCCACCCCCACACACATACATTAAATAAACTAGCTTCAAATTGTGATATGTGTTCTGAAGGAGATAACCAGCGTTGCCAGGTTGAGGGGAAGAGGATATGAAATTAGTCTGTAAAAACAGGCAGAAGCCAGGCCATGGAGAATTTGGTAGGATGCAGTGAGAAGCTCAGATGTTCCTTGATGGGTAGCAGGAAGCTGCTAATGGATTTTAACTAGGGGGGCTGGCATGAGTCTATTGATGCTTTCAGAAGAGTGCTCTGGCTGTTGTGTCAGAAATGACTGGCGCTGCGGGGATAGGGTGAAAGCCTGCTGGAATCATGAGGCGAAGTGTCCCGGGGCCTGGAGTAGGGTGACTGCAGCAAAGGGGGGACAAGGAGAGAGGTTCAAGACGTATTTTGAAGGTAGAAGAGGGAAGACTCGCTGACATCTTGGATGTGGGCACAAGGGAAAGAAAGGACTTGAGTTCTAGTTTAATCCAATCCGTGGTTGGGTGATGGTGATGTCTACTGAGCTGGAAAGACTGTATGAAGAGTGTTAGTTTGTATCCCAGACTTTACAGCTTAAAACAACACAGAGTTACCATCTCACAGTTTCTATAGGTTAGTAATCTGGGCACAGAGCTGGGTTCTTGGCACGGGGTCTCACGGAGCTTTAATCAAGGTGAAACTGAGCCGTAGTTCTCGTCTGGAGCTCAGAGCTCTCTTGCAAGCTCACTGGTTCAGCTTTTTGTGGTTGTTGGACTAAAGTCCCAGTCTAGTTGCTGCTCACAGCCAGAGATCACTCTTAGCTTCTCAAGGCTGAGCTCAGCCCTCAGGTCTTTGCCTGGTGGCCCCGTCCACCTCCAGGCCAGCAACAGAGAACCCGCTTCAAGTGGAATTCCTCCGAACCCCTCTTCTGCCACCAACTAGAGAAATCTCTCTGCTTTTAAAGGGCTCATGTGATTAAGTTAGTCCCACCTGAAAAAGCTCCCTTTCATTGGTGCCATATTACCATAACCTAATCATGGAAATGAAATCCATTATACTCACAATCCCAGGGACGACACTGGCAGGGTGGGAAATCTTGGGCAGTATCTTAGAATTCTGCCTATCACATGGGTTGTTTGGGGCTGGGTTAAGAATTCAAGTTTGGATATAGTCACTTTGATATGATGTGGAGCAGTGAACAGTCAAGACGTGAAAAGTCAAGTTTGGGTTGCATGAGTGAGGTCTGGGCTGAAGACATACATTTGGTAGCAATTATTATGTTAAGACTATGAGACTGGGTAGGATTGCCTGAGAATGCATGTGGGCAGAAAAGAGAAGATACCCAGGGACTGAGTCCTTAAGACCCAACACTTGAAGTTGGGGGTGCGGCTGGGGGACTGAGTCAACAGGGCTAAAAAGGAGCTGCGGTGAGATGGGATGAAAATCAGAAAAGTGTGGGGGCACAGAAGCTGAGGGGAGAGAGAGAGAGACTGTGTGTGTGTGTGTGTGTGCGTGCGCGTGTGTGTTAACATGGAGAAGACATCTTCATCTAAAGCTGCTGGGCCTTCTAGTAAGATAACAAATTAAAAACATCCATTGCCTTTGGCTACTTCATAGAGGTCACTGGTAACCTTACAGAATAAATTTTGACAGTGTTGGGGAATGGAAACTGGATTAGAGTAGGTTGGAGGGTGAAGACTTTTATAGATGTGTAGGAATGTTCCAAGAGGGAGAAAAACAGCAATGCAAGGTGGGAGAGGGGTTAACTGATGAGGTGGTGACCTTGGGAAAGTGAGAAGGGGTGGGGTCAAGGGCACATGGAAGGGGATTGGCATTTGATGGGAAGAAGGACACTTCCTCCAAAGGGAAAGGAGTCACATTAGACAACACGGATGCTGAGACAGGTCCTTCGCCATTTGGTGGTAGGAAGAAAAATGTGATCCATACGATGTCTTTGCTTCTCCCAGCCGGGTGTGAGAGACACCTTCATGGGCTGCGCAGGGCAGGTGGGAGGGGAGGCGAGTGTGCGTGAAGTAGAGCTGTGGGCAACAGGAAGCGGGGCTTCCCAGGAGCAGGTATGCTGAGGCAGACCTGAAGACTCCCTTGAGGAAGCCTTCCTGACCTTGGCCAGAGGGGCTGGATGGTGCAGGGGGACCTCCTTCGGCACCCAGCCCTACGTTCCATGGCAGAGCCTATGGCACACCAGGGTAAGCGCAGCTGTCTCTCATCTCCTCACATGACTGGGACCTCCTGGAACATAAAACTGTGCCTTCTTCATCCTGGGCAGAGCACCAGGTCTGGCCACAGGAGTTGCTCAGTCAATGTTTCCCGACCTGAATTGAGGAGGACACAAGAGGAGAGCAAACACTGACAACTGTGGATGGGTCTGGAGGTTGCTGATAACAAACATGGCTCCATCATGGCTTTGCTCTGGCCAGGACACTAGATGCTGGTTTCTTCAAAGGGCACCTAGTTCTGTTATAGGGAGGCTGGGCTGTAATCGTAATTTTTAGATCCCCGCATTCTGTGCTTAGATCCAGTTTTGTACTTAACCCAAATGAGCAAAAACACCTGGGGAGGAATATCTAAAATATGAGTTTATTAAGAGTAAATAAACACACACAAACCCCTACCGAACGGCTGTCTCTCCAAGTCAGTGGGAAGCAGGATGCGACAGGAAGGAACACCAGCTGAGCCTGCTCCGTGGAGCTGGGCCATGGAATTCTGTCAGCTCCCAGTGCTGGGGAGCCATCTGTGGGCCCTGCCGCCTGATGGCCATTCATGCAGCACCCAGCCTGGTTTCCTACACACAGCCTCCTCCAGAGCCCCCGCAGGCCCCAGTAGAGCTGCCCCACGCAGGTCTAAATGAAGGGGTCCATTTAGCTTGGTCAGAGGAGAGGGAGGGAGTAGGAGGCTTAGGGAGATGCATGGATGAGACACAGAGAAAGACAGCAAAGAACTAAGCAATAGGAGAGAGCTCTGAGTGGGCAGCGGAGGACCGGGGTTCTCCTCCTGGCTCTGCCTTTTCTGTGTGCCATGAGCAAGTCTCCAGGTCACCTCCTCCCTCTAAACTTCACTTAGTCAGCCATAGAGTCAGGGGTAAGACAAGACGAAGGTTAAGGCTGCTCCTGGCTCCAGCAGCTTACCACTCTGAGGAGAGGAAGGCAGTCGAACGAGAGAGAGAATAAACAGGGCAATTCTTGCAGGGATTTCCCTGCCTTGCAATGTGGGATAAAGGCAGGTGGTCACTTACCTGGACCCCATGGGGAGGAACCAGTCAGAGCAATTCAAGTATCAAGTCAGAGGAACCCATTTCTGACGGGCTTAAACAATATGTGTATCATGTATGAGGAGAAGCCCAGAAACAGTGAGAATCCTGGAGTTGGATGAATTAGTGACTCAGCATCATCACCACCCCAGGGTCTCTTCATCTCACCAGTCTGTTGTCTCTGCGCGAACAGTTTTTGATTCAAGATGGCTGCCCCCAAAGTAGCAAAATGGCACCTCAAAACAATAAGGTCTAGAGGAAGAAAAGGTTTGCCTTCTTCTCACATCTCCTTTTAAGAGTGGGGAAACCTAATTTAGAAGCCCTTTACCCCCCACTCTGCTCCTGGCAGAGACTCGCTTATACCATATCCGCCAGAAGGGAGTCTTACTTCCATTTCTAAGACAACCAACGACTGGTGAACTGAGGTTATTAGCATGATTGGCTTAGATAAATCAGATCAAGGGGGATGAATGATGGAAGTTAACCATCCAGACCACTACAGAAGAGAACCATGTTTGTAGCAAAGCATTTTTGGAACAAAGAAGGCATGATTTGATGAGATCTGCCTGAGTGTCAGAAGCCCATGGGCGAGGCAATAGCCTGCAGTCCGTGCTGCCCTCAGAAGTCTTCTTCCGCTGTGGACTTTCCACGTGACCCTGAGAAACTTCCATCCTCCTTCTAGACCTCAGTTTCTCCTCTAACAGCAAGGACAAGGGCAAGCGTATCGCTAAGGCTGATAATAGTCAATATGAAGTAAGTTTGTGACTGAAATACCCATCCTTTTCATTCACGCTCATCAGAACAGCCAGAAAGAGGAAGACACTTTTCACGTGTTGGGTGACTCAGTGCACAGTCTCCCTGCCTCTAAAGACTTGGGGAAGAGGAGCAAAGTTGATAGAAGAAACACTTCCCCCGATCCTTCTTTTTTTTTTTTTTTTTTTTTGCGGCACTTGGGCCTCTCACCGCCGTGGTCTCTCCCGTTGAGGAGCACAGGCTCCAGACGCGCAGGCTCAGCGGCCATGGCTCACGGGTCCAGCAGCTCCGCGGCATGTGGGATCTTCCCGGACTGGGGCATGAACCCATGCCCCCTGCACTGGCAGGTGGACTCCCAACCACTGCGCCACCAGGGAAGCCCCCTCATCCTTCTTTACTAGAGCTTCTTTCCTCACGCACAGGAATGATGGGGAAGTCCAGACCTGTGTGAAAGGGGTCAGAGGGCTTGGAGCAACCTAGGCTCTTGGCTCTAACAGATAGGTGAGCAAAGGAGAGTTATTTCAGTAAAAAAGAGAATTATTGGGTCATATAACCATAGGATATGAAAGTCAAGGGACCATGGTTCCCCCAAAGGAAATACAGCATTCTTTTACCTAAAGAAAGAGAGTATGCGTGAGATGGGAAGAAAACAATCCGCAAACATCCAAATAATAGGACTCCAGTTGCTCCAAAATGTACCCCCAGGAGGCGGTGTTTAGGCATAATTTTGCCCTTACCTCCCAACCTCTCACCTAGAGACAAGGAAAGTACCCTTGATCCTGGCTTTTAGCACGAGAGACAAGTGTGCCGCGGCTGCCTGGACACTAACGTGAGCTGCTTCTGGGGCCAGCCCCAACTGTCAAGGACTGAAGCCAAGGCTGACAGCCTGCCTGTTTTCTGAAATTCTCCCATGAGAATTCTCTCCGATGGGAGAGTCAGACCTAGCAATAGATGAAAGTCACCCCAGCAGTGTGGAGAAATGACGGAGAAAGCGCCAAAGACCATGTGCAACAGGAAGTTCATTGATGGGGCTTTGTCTGCCCCACCCCAACACGGCCCCCAGTACGTAAGGCCAGGCTGCCTCTGCCCCAGGGATCCCCCCACACCTCCAGCAGGAACGAGACATAAGCTCGTCAAGTGAGGGGGTGGCTGGCATGGAGGCTCCCCCGAGGGGCCGGCCTCCCTCCTCAGACTCCGGACCAAGCCCTGCTTTGGCTGCAGCTGGACTCTTGGGGCCGGGACAAAGTCTGGCAAAGTGGCAATGCGCGTGGGGGCTGGATGTGGATGGGAAGGACACAGAACGCTTTGTAAGCACATCTGGGCCGCTCTGCAAGGAGAAGCTGCTGACAGACTGTTTGCCAATAAAGAAAGTCACGCAGCCTAATGACAGTCAGATGGCTCTGCAGCCCGTCTTCATCTTGGCTGGGCTTTGCAGGATGGACCTAGGCAGATCCAGGCAGCTCTTCTCCTGGGGGACCCAGTGCAGTGGAGTCTTGTGGCTCCTTCCATCAGCCAAGAGCCAAGAAGCCTCTGTCCCTTTCCTGAGTCAGGAGTCTGTGCTTTAGCCCGAGTCATTCGGAAGCACCACCTCCAAAGCTCTGGCCCATAGGGAGCCCCCTCCGATTGGCTTCTATTGATCTATCCCTTGATTAGGACATTGATAAACAGGGCCTGAGTCTCTGATGCCCAGAGCCTGCCAGCTCCTTCTCTCACGGTGTCCTCTTCCCAAGGTGACTCCTAGGAATTGATATGTCTTCTCAGCAAAAACATACTTGCAGCTCCCTGGAGGTGGGGCCTCCATCTCGTATTTTCTTCCCTGCGTGGTGGCGGGACTGGCCACAGAAGAGGTATCCAATGTCTGGGTTCATCTACAGCTCCAGCGATCTGAGAGTGGGCATGGAACCCCATAGCACAAAGAGGAGAGAAAAGGCAAGAAGCAGGCCGCTGAATAACTGGGTCAGCTCCAAAACTGGACTGAAGGGAAAGGGATGGGAAGCTGCTCGAAACTCATGACTCTCAAACTTTAACTACAGAAAACTTTTAGAGTCAAAATCTTACCTGAAGGCTCAGAGGAGGGGCTGCCTGGATGGGACAAGGGGCCTGGGATATTAATCAGTTCACTCTCTCCCTTGGCATCTCCATTCTTTCTCCCGTGGAATGCCCAGAAAAACCAATGGGGATTCCTAAAACTTCTCTGGGAACAGTTTGAAAATATCTCCATTAGCCCCTCTGCCAGCCTCCTGGTAGACCTTCCTTGCAGCAATGCCAGATGAGCAGATGCCTCTCCAAGCCTTCTCTGAAATTAGGAAATAGGGAAGCATCCTGTATGGTAGAGACATCCCTGGACCTCAGTTCAGAAACCCTGGGTTCCAGTTCTAGCCCAGGCACCTCCTAGCTGAGTAACCTTGGACTTAACATCTCTGAACTTCAAGTCCTTTATTTTAAAGCCGGGGTGAAGCTGCCCGTCTTGTGATGAAGTAGCTCTTGCTGAAATTCCCAGGATAGGCCTGGCACTTGACAGGCACTGCTTTTGTGAATCCGATTGTGCTATTGCCACACTATATCTTTGCAGAAGTAGGAGGACAGAGGGCCCTCACTGGATCAAACCTCGATCTAAGAGGCCGTCATAGAGTCTCATAGGCCCATGGAGCCAGGACGGGGGAGAGCACCATCGGGTATTGTTCTCTGGACACATTTGTGAGGCTGCTGCAAGACATCCTGTACATTCTATTATTAGGAAAGGAACCCAGCCCAGGACACAGTCATCACAAACCTCAAACCGCTGTTTACAAACGGAGGGAGTTTGGTGAGACCTAAAATGCTCTTCCCCAAATGCATTCTCCCCCACCCCCTTGGTTTTTAAACCCATGTGGATTCCAAGGGAAATCGAATCCATATGTTTCTGGTTCATTTACACTGAACTCATCAAAATGTAATTTTGCAACATCTAGTTGACGTCCAGGATGTCTTTAGAAGCTTCATTTTTATGCCTTTTTATAAGCCCCTCTCCCTTGGAGACAGGAAGTTATGCCTTGCCAAGAGTGGGTGGAATTCCAGCCAAGCAGGAGTTCTACTAAGAAGACCCAAGAGGCTGAAAGGGCCTCTTATCTCAGTTGTGGGGACCTTTACCCATGTCTCCATTCTCAGGGTAGGAGCTACAAGAAGTACTCAAAAGGAGGTGCTCCAGGACAGAGTAGATTCCAGACTACCTCCACTTCAACTCTGCATCTTCTCACTTCCCTGATGGTCAAAGAGATTTTAAAAAAAAAGAAAAAAAAAAGCCAACTTGTTCCACTTTGTTGGTGGGGTTGCTGAGGCCCAAGGTGGTGAAGTGACTTGTCCAGGTCAACAGCATCACTGGGATTAACAAGCAAGATTTTTTTAAAAGTCTTTCCAGGCTGAGGAGTGAGGACATGCCTTGGACATCCAAGGGATAAAATGGAGAGAAGTAGATCTGGCCTCTGACCTGGTTCATTCCTAGACCTGACAGGATGCCGCGGTGTTACATTATCAGTGCACTCCCAGTTTCCGAGTAGGTTAATGGTCCATTTAAAAGTAAAATTTTGACCAGCTAATAAGGCTTCTGTCACAGGCTGCAGTTTACACATAAATTCGAATGCAAGGAAGGAGAGGGATGCCTCGGGGTCGCGTGGTGGAAGTGGATAAGTGGGGCATTTGGATTCGGGTCCTGAGTCCAGCAGGCAGTGGCATCCTCAAATACCTGCTCTAATTAATTAGAGCATCTTCTCTGGCTCCCTTCTCAACAATTACACAGGCAGAGAAAAATAGCATGTCTTCCAAGGGTTTGCAGAGGTCCCGCCTATTTTGCATTGGTCATCTGGAGGGTGGTGACTGCCAGCTAGCCGCCCTCAGAGCCAGGCCTGAATGCTAGATGCGGGTTGGAAAGCGGCCTGCTACAGAAAGAGGAGGCCTCTCAACCCCTTTTAGCAGAAGTTTGGAGGAAGACGGGGGCACTCAGACTAGGCAGACTTGGAAGGATGCAGCCAAACCCAGTTTCGGTCATCTGTACCCCAATCCCTGGTAATAGCATCATTAGCAGGGCATGGAATCCAGTCATGCCCTAGTTCCAGACTCTCCACATTTGCTGCTTTGGGGATTGGCAGACTTTGACAGGAGGAGCCTGTGTGGGTCTGCAGCACTCTGGCCCACAGCCTCTCCCAGGTTACCACGAAGATGAGCCTGCCTTCCACTAACATCCGTCCCGTTCTTCCCTGAAAAGCCTAAGACTGGGTCTGGCACTCAGTGGGTTGTTGCACTGAACCTGACACAAGCGGGCTGATCAATAAAAATTCAGACGACACATGGGCGGTCCCCAGCAATCTTAGCCAGTGGAGAGAAGACTGCCAGTTTTTCCCAGATAAATAGAAAAATTGCAATTGATACTGCCCTTCTTTCATTTTTGCTTCTTTGAATGAAGATATGATGCCTGAAGGTTTAGCAACCATCTTGCAACCAACCAGCGAGGCTGAGCACCGAAACCAACAAGCTAAGGAGAATGGGATAGAAAAACAGTGCTGATGACATTGTTGACACACTGAAGGATCTAGATCTAGAATAATTGCTACCTGAGAAAAATAAGCCCCCTGTGTTTCTGCACCTGTTGCTGGGTTTTGTTCTTTGCAGCTGGAAGCATTCTTAACTTAGTGAAAGTAGGGACTCAAGTCAAAGCCCCACGCAAACGAACTCCTAAGTCCTATGTTGTAGGCAGACAGGGAAGCTGTGAGTCAGCCCAGGAGGCTGGTCTGCAGACAGCAGCCTGCAGGAAGCAGTGGCCCTGTGGATCCATGCGACCCAGGCCCTTGGAGAAGGGAGGAGGGACCAAGAACTGGTTCTGTCCCAGCCCAGCCCCAGGAACTCGAGCTGAGTCCTATGGAGAGGCACTTCTATCACTTCTGCACACACCACAACATGATGCTGGCGTTCTGCAACCCCAGGAGCTCCAGAGACACTCCCTTGGGCAGGGTGACATTCCCTGACGATGTCCCCTCAGGTCACTGGGTTCAGCAAGGAGCATCCAGGAGCCGGGCCCTAGGGTGGGAGCCATGCCCTGATACCCTGACCACACCCCAGGGGCTAGAGCAGCTCCTCCCTGGGTCCTGCCATGTCAGATGTCATACCTGATAGAAGCTGGCTAGACATGACAGGTGTCCAGTGGACATGGCCGTCCCCTACATTGGTGAAGTGGGAGAGGGACAGAGCCAGGCGCAGGTGGACTGTGTGAGCTCAAGCAAGGCAGCCACTGAAGATGCCAGAAACACTCGGGAAAATCTGCAGGGGGCTGAAATCTAGAGGGCCGGGTGGCACAATGAGAGATGAGCCTTTTCATTATGGCATTAGCAGCCCTTCCTTCATTTCTACCCAAAGCCTGGGGACACTTGGGGACATCTGGATTGCAGAGGTCCCAGTGGATAAAAAGGTTAGCCCTCACGTGGGGGATCTGACATGTTTATCTTTGGGGTCTGCCCAGGTACCTTGCCTGAGCCCATATTTTCCCTTCCTTCTTGTAGAAACTTCTCCCCTCCCTAGGAACCAAAAGTGTCCTGGAGCCAGCTGGGAGTGGGGAGCCGTGCAGACAAAGCAGGCCTTTGCCTCCTCTTCACCAGAACCTCTTGTTCTTTCTGGGCCCTGCCATCCTAGCAGCCTAATAATGGGACTAGCCATAGACTTCCCTCTAATCCCAAAGGAGGGCACTAAAGGTGGTCTTCATGAGCTGTGGGGAGGCTGGAAGCACTTCTCTATTCATGTCTGCGTGCATTCAGGACATCTCAGACCCTCTTCATCCTGCGAAGCTCCCCTGCTGAGCCACTCACGATAGGGATGAGGCAGAGAGAGGCCCAGAAGATGCACACAGAGCAGCCAGATGTGACTTCTCTACTGGGCAACACGCCCCGGTACACTTTCTTCTCTAGAACGACCTCAGTTCTACAGAACTGAGACCATTGTTCCCCTGGACAACTTGAATTTCCCTACCAGGAGAAGAAAGCCCAATGGCCCAGTGCCCCTCTCTCTCTTCCTCCCATCCAAGTGTATCATTGACTTGATGTCCATTTCCACTGCCTAGATATTTGGTCCATAAAGAGAACTGAATTAGCTCCATTATCAATTCTCCTGGTACAATGGGCCCAGCAAGGTGACTGGCTTTCCTGCCCACAAGAGAAGTAATAGTCAGAAATGGAGCAGAAGCCAAAGTTATTTTGAATTAACTACTAATGAACAGGATTTCTATAGCTATTTCTCAATACCTGTACAATCTGATGAAAATCAGACACAAGAGGAGCTCAATTTTGTTTTTCATTAATATTCTCTTTGCTAACAGGAACA
Organism: Aethalodelphis obliquidens; assembly: GCF_003676395.1. Taxonomy (NCBI): domain Eukaryota; kingdom Metazoa; phylum Chordata; class Mammalia; order Artiodactyla; family Delphinidae; genus Aethalodelphis; species Aethalodelphis obliquidens. The sequence goes on along the minus strand of NW_020837987.1, from coordinate 1,681,141 downwards.
GATGATTTCTGGGAGCTGTCCCTGCCCTTTTAATTTGTCTCCCTATAATGCAGTGGAGATATCCTCCATTATTAAACTGATCAGCAAGTGGCATGAATCTTTTCTCATAGGTTTCTTCATTATTACTTATGCAGGACAATGTGTTTGGTTATTGTGAACCAAAAGGCTGGGTATAGGAGTGATGAAGAGGAGGGGTAGAGCTGGACTTTTGAAAATCCCAAAAAGTACTAAAAACCAACAGCAAACCTATCATAAAACAACACACTTTTAATTCTTTAATGGGAGGGTATTGCACAGATCACAGACGGAAATACACATTCTTGAGGATTGAGGGAGTAGGCAGATCTGACCATAGTATCCAAAATCAGTCAGGTCCTGAGCTTCTCTCTGGAAAGGAAGGAAATAGAACTCTCCATAGCCCCTATGACAGATATTTCTTTAGATGCTTGAATCCTCCTTGAGATGGAGAGCTCACTACCTCATAGGGAAGCCAGGACCAATTTATGATCTATTGCCTTATCCTAGATTTATTGGAATTGAAGCCACCTTCCTCGTCAAGGTGACCCAGAGCAGGGACAGAGCTCTTTGGAAGCAGGAAGCTTCATTTTCCCATGAAGCACTTGGAGACCAAGTCCGCAGTGTGACAGACAGGACTCGGGGAAGGAGAACAGAGGCACCCTGAGCAGCTCTCAAGGAACTTTCCCTTGGACTGGCTGAACTCACCTTATCCACAAAGTCCATTCACAGAGAGTACTTCATTTAAAAGTCAAAGAATCGTGTCAGCTAAGTCTGAGGAAACTAAGGCCAAGAAGCCAAATGACTTGTCCCAAGGTTCCCACAGCTAGTAAAGGCAAGGCATAGGCGGGATTAAAATCTGGGTCTTTGCTCTGCCCAAGTTCTAAATGGAAATGTTGGCTTTTCCAGGGTGCCTGAGAAGAGTCCACTGTCCCAGCACCTGGTGCAAGATTTGGTCACTTAGGAAACTACTACAGCAGAATCAGAGGAACCAATGGATAACTCACTCCTTACTTTAAGGGATCTCTGCTCCATTCTGTACACAAGGTTTGATACCAGCTCAACTGGCATCCTTTGAAGTAAATCCTGATGCTGCATCAGCCCAGCTCAGGTATCGTCTCATTTCTTTGTCTGAAGAAAAAATTCAAATGTCATGGCCTGGTAGAACAGATAGTCCCAGATCTCACGGAACTCTATTTTAAGACTTCATTTCTCATTACTCCCACAAAATCGCCTCTGCTCTAAGGACCTCAGTGTCTCCTCTGCCATCTCCAAAAGTTTCAGGCTCATCCTCAACTTCTTCCCATTGCTATATTACTTCTCCTCTTAGCCGCCCTGGTACCAGTCTGGTACCAGAAATTCAATTTATGCCGATCTAAGCACAAAAGAGACTTTATTGATATACATAAATGTAAAGGCTAAAAAAGTAGTTGACTTCTGTCATGGCTGAATCTAGAGTCTCAAATAACATCTTTAATACTCTGTCTCTCCCCATCTCCTTGGCTCCAGGTCCTGCTGCATTGGCTCCACCCTCCAGAAGCTCTTCCCTCATATGGCAAAGATGACTACTGAGAACATGAGGCTTTTAATTTATGAACTTAATAGATGTTGTAGAAAAATAAAGCTCCTCTTTCCCAACTGTTCCAGAATAAAAGGCTATGATTAGGTAGGCTTGAGTCATGTGGCCACCCCACCAATCCCTATGACAAAGAGGATAAAATATGTCAATTTTCGAGTGAGTCTCCTGTTCACCCACAAGCTGGAGGATAGCACAGCCTCATGGAAATACAAGGATAGAATGTGTGGGTGGGATGGTTGAGTCAGATGTAACCAGGGGGCAAAAGGAGTGTCAGAAGCCATAAAAACAAGAGTTGGCTAACACAGCCCTACTCTTTCCCTATGTTAATAACTCCTGCTTAATCATTAGGTAGGACATAACTTGAGTCCCATCCATCTTACACAAGAATAATACCTTTATAACCCAGTCTCCTAAGGTCTCTTCCTTTACTGAGTTTCTAGAAGACATCTGCCACAGAATGGAAGAATGTCAGTGCAGGGAGATTTATCAGAGATAGTTTAAGTATAATTTTTTAAAAAAACTGAGATTTTTGAGATAGAAGTGGTATTGACTGAGGATTAAAGCCAAATGCATAATAGAATATAGACTTCCTGACCTCCAATCAAGAGATCTTGCTACCATAATTCACCTAGGAGTGAGCCAAAGCAGCTCATGGTTGTCTGTACTTTAGCTTCTGTCCCACATCTCCAGATTGGATCTAGGCTTCTTGAACTGGCAGTTGGTAGGTAGATTAGGAACATTGAAATAAGACAGAATAAAGGCTAAAACCTTAGTTCTGTTATTTAGTGCTATTGGGTTCTAGGGTGAAAGAAAACAGAAGAACACAAAGGAAAATTACCTTTCAGAAGATCAGTTTTCTCAGCTGTAAAATGGGAATAAGAAAAACTACTTGGGTTCCAGTTCTAGTTAACATGGAATAAGCATATTCCACCCTGTCTTTCTCACTGACTACAGCTAAAACCCTGAACAGGATAGTTAGAGCAGTAATCTTAGGATTTTGAAAAGATAATGATACCAGGCAAATTAGAGAAGAAAAAACGATATTAAAATGCCACCAAAATAGTAGGAAATATCCTTAATTTCTCTCCTGTACTTTGTTTTTTCCAGCCTGAACTCAAAGGCAGTCCAAAACGTGGAACAGTGCACCAGGTACAGTCAGTAAAAGGTCCAAGGTAAGTTCTGTATTTCTGATCAGAAAAGCCTAAAATAGGATCCTACAATCAAAGCCAGTGGGGAAATTTCCCCACTTTTCTTTGTTTGTTTGTGTTTCATTTCTTCTGCTCCAGCACAAGGCAATCTTACAGTGACAGAGCAACAATGGTGGCTGGTAAGGTGAATAAAAATAGGAAGGAGGGAAAACCTTCTTCTCTGACCAGTGGAACTGTGGTCCCAAAAGCATGAGGAGAATCCACTTCTTTTTTCCTCTCTATCACCTTGCCACTGGACCCTTGAGGTAGATGCAGGAGCAGGAAGTGAAGAGCAGAGCAAGGAAACTAGTCAGAAGACCAGGAGAGAAAGTCCTTGGGAGCAAGAAAGTGTTGAGGAGATTGTGGAGAGAAGAGAGCTCAAGAATGTGATCCTATGAAGTTGTATATGCACTTCTGGGCTTGCACCCAAGCTACATATCCATGGATCTGACCTTAAGCAATATACCAAAGGCTTTGAGAACTACACTACAGAATAGATTACTTCCCAGGTCCCAGACTGGACACACATGGAGAGCAGATCTTAATAGGCCTATAAGAGCTTTAAAAACAGAATTTAAGTTGGAACCAGAACCCACAAACTATGGGCTTTCAGTCTGAAGATAACTGGCTTGATTGCCTTCTGAAACAAAATAAACCAGAACAAAAAATAAACATTCTTCAAATGATTTAAATAAGAGTTGGAGTCTAGAATAATATTTAAAATGCCCAAGATACATTCCAAAATTACTTGAAGATGAAGAATCAGGAAAATTTCTCTATTACTCAAGGGAAAAAAACAACAACATACACCAAACCTGAGGTGGCATAGTGTTGGAACCATCAAACAAAGATTTTAAAACAGCTATTATAACTATGTTCCATGAAATAATGAGAAACGCTCTTGAAATGAATGGAAAGCTATAAAGTCTCAGCACAGAAATAGAAGATATATAAAAGAATAAAATGAAATTTTTACAGCTAAAAAAATACAAAAACAAAAATGCCAATTCATTGTATTAGCTTACTAGCCTGGAGATGAGAGAGGAAAGATTCACTGAACTCAAAAGCAGATCAATAAAAATTAATGAGTGTGAACAACAGAGAGAAAAATAATTGAAAAAAATAGAGACAGAGGGACAGTGGAAAAATACTAATGGTCTAATATTCATATTATTAAAGTTCCACAAGAATAAGAAAAAGAAGGCACTACAATAGATGATAGATAAATAGATAGATAGATAGATAGCTGAAAACTTCCCAAATTTGATGAAACACATAACTTTATAGATTTAAGAAACTCATGAAACCCAAAAGAATAAATTCAAAGGAATCCTTGCCCAGATATATCATTAAACTGTTAAAAAATTAAGGCAAATAAAAAAATGTTAAAGGCACACAACAACAACAATAAAAATATATATATATATATATATAATAGAGAAATACTTATTTGAAGGACTGCAGAGTTCAAATATATATATATATAGAAAGAGAGAGAGAGACCAGAGGAACGTGGCACGATGTTTTAATATTTTTAAGGGGCTGAAAAAGATGACTCTCAACCTACAATTCTATCCAGTGAAAATAATCCTTCAGGCATAAAATAAAAGCAAAATAAAAACTTTCTCAGATTAAGGAAATCTAAGAGAGTTACAGGGACTAAACTGAACTAAGAGAAATGCTAAAGCAAGCATTTCAGGAAGAAGGGAAATGACATCAGGGGAAATTTGGAACATCATAAATAAAGGAGCAGTAATAGAAATGGTAAATACGTGAATAAATATAATAAGCTATTTTTCTCCTCTTAAGTTCCTTACAATATACATAAGTTGAGAGAAGAATATATAACATTGTCTGATGGCATTTCTAATGTATGTAAATGTAATACATATGAAAACAATATAAATGAGGGAAGGTTAAAGCTTCCATATCCCACTTCAAGTAACAAAATGTTATTTAGTTTTATAATTAAACAATGAGAATTTAAATCCTTAGAGCAATCACTAAATAAAACTGTAAAATATACACAGTCAAAACTAAATAGTTACGTTATTTGTCTTTTTGTTAAGTTGTATGAGTTTATTATATATTCTGTATACTAGACACTTGCTAGACCAAGATATATGATTTGCAAATATTATCCCTTCTGTAAGTTGATTTTTCACTTTCTTGATAATGCCTTTCTATATTGTAATTTTTAAACTTCATATTTTCCTGATGCTTCAATATTCCCACCATCAGGCTATAAGCACCCAACCAGGAAACCAGATGCACCAGTGTGATAAGGCTAGCCCCTGCCAAAAGTTCCCGTTCTTACCCTCCCCTGACTACAACCTAGTGACATTTGAACACACTAGTGGAATACCCTCATGTCTTTTGCTTGTATACTCCATCCTGACCCCAATAAAGGCACTTGCCCATAGGTCCTCACACTCTCTCTCTTGACTCCCCAGCTTCTTGGTTGAGCCTAGGGGGCTCCTCCCATATGGCCCCTGAGTGGCATGCCATTTCTCCCTCTCCTAGGACCTGTGAATATAATAAAACTCTTTTACTTTTGTATGTCTTTCTGCAGTGTTATTTTATGGCCACACCTGACTGACGGTTAAAAAAAAAAAAAATTAAGTAATATAATTATCCCTTACAACACACCTTGTTACACAATGTATCTATTTTTTTCTTTTGTTGCTCATGCTTTTGGTGTCATATCTAAGAATCCTTTGTCAAATCTGAGGTCATGAAGATTTACCTCTATTTAGAATTCTAAGACTTTTATTGTTTTACCTCATATATTTAGGTCATTGATCAATTTTGAATTAACTTTTGTATATGGCATGAGCTACAGGTCCAACTTCATTCTATGTGGCTATCCAGTTTTCCCAGCACCCTTAGTTCAAGAGACCATTCTTCTCGCCACTAAATAATCTTGGCAACTTTGTTGAAAACAACTGGCCATTAAAATATGGGTTTATTTCTGGACTCTCAATGTTATTCCACTTGTCCAAGTCTGTCCTGATGCTAGTAACACTCTGTTTTGATTACTATAGCAAAATGTTAATTTTGTTATATAAATTTCATTTCAATTTTTTAAGTGTAAGAAAAAAGTAAAGTGAAATAAAAACACATATTCAAATATCCAAAGGAAGGCAGGGAAGGGGAAAGAGAAGAATGAAAAAAACCTTAGGAAACATTCATTCTTTTCACGCTCTTCCAAAAACTTGCGGAAGAAGGACCTCTTGCTATCTCATTCGATGAGGCCAGCATTACTCCCATACTAAAGCTAGACAAAGATGCTACAAGAAAAGAAAGCTACAGACCAATTTTCCTTAAGAATATTGATACAAAATTCCTCAACAAAATACTATCAAATGGAATTTAGTAGCATGTTGAAAGGAATATACATGATGACTAAGTGGGATTTATTCCTGGAATGCAAGGATGTTTTGACATACATAAATCAATCAGTGTAATACACAATGTAAATAGAAATAAAAGAAAATAATACACATGATCATATCAATTGATGCAGAAAGAGCATTCAACAAAATTCAAAATACGTTCATGATAAAAAAAATTAACAAACTAGTAATAGATGAAAACTTCTTCACTATGATATAGACCATATATGAAAACCCCACAATTATCATGGTGAAAGGCTAAAAACTTTTCCCCTATAATCAGAAACAAGATAAGGATGCCAGCTTTCACTATTTCTATTCAACACTGTATTGGAAATCTTAACCAGAGCATTTAAGCAAGAAAAATAAATAAAAGGCATTCAAATTGGAAAAGAAGAATTAAATTTATCTGTGTTCACAAATGACATAATATCACACATAGAAAACCCTAAATATTCCACAAATAAATATGTTAGACTTAATAAATAAATTTAGCAAAGTTGCAAAATACAAATCAAACCCCCAAGTCAGTTGTATTTCTATATATTAATAATGAACAATCCAAAAAGGAAATTGAGATATTTTATTTACAATAGCATCAGAAAAATAAAATACAGTTGACCCTTGAACAACACAGGGTTGAACTGTGTGAGTTGACATACATATGGATTTTTTTCAGTAAATTCTACAGCAGTACTACATGATCCATGGTTGGTCAAATCCGTGAATATGGAACTTTGGTTATGGAGGGCCAGTTATAAAGTTATACATGGATTTTTTTACTGTGTGGAGGGTTGGTGCACTAACCACCACATTGTTCAAGGGTCAACTGTACTTAGAAATAAACTTAAACAAAGAGGCAAAAGGGCTATATACGGAAAACAACAAAACATTTCTGAGGGAAATTAGAGAAGACATAAATAAGTGGAAAGATATCTTGTGTTCATGAATTAGAAGACTTAATATCATTAAGATAATAATACACCCAAAAACATCTAGAGAGTTCATGTAATCCCCCTCAAAATCCCAATGGTGCTTTTTGCAGAAGTAGAAACACTCATCTTAAAATTAATTTGGAATCTCAGAGGACCCCAAATAGTCAAAATAATCTTGAAAAAGTAGAACAGAGAGAACTCACACTTCCTGATTACAAAACTTAATACAAAGGTGCAGTAATCAATGCAGTGTGGTACTGGCATCAGGACAGACATACTGACCAATGGAATGGAATAGAGAGCCCAGAAATGAACCCTTATGTATAAGATCAAATGATTTGTGACAAGGGTACAAAGACTACTCAATGGGGGAAAGGACAGTCTTTCCAACAAATGGTGCTGGGAAAACTGGATATCCACACACCAAGAAAATGAAATTCAAATGTTAAATTGACTGAAAATAAAGACTTAAACAAAAAAGCCAAAATTATACAACTTGTTGGAAAAAAATGACATTGCATTTGGCAATGATTTCTTAGATATGACATCAAATATATAGGCAAAAAAAGAAAAAAGATGACTTGGACTTCATCAAAATTAAACACTTTTATGCATCAAAGAATACTATTTAGTGATTGTAAAGACAACCCACAGAATGGGAGAAAATATTTTCAAATCATGTATCTGATAAGAGTAATATCCAGAATATATAAAGAACTCCTACAACTCAACATCAACAAAAACAAACAACTCAGTTTAATAATGGGCAAAGGACTTGAATAGATACTTCTCCAAAGAAGGTATACAAATGAACAATAAGCACATGAAAAGATGATCCATATCATTAGTTATTATGAAAAGCAAATCAAACCTACAATGAGATACCACTTCACATTCATCAGAACACAGAAAGTAAAAAGCATTGGCAAGGAGGTGGAGAAACTGGAACACTTCTGCATTGTGGTTGGGATGTAAATTAGTGTAGCCTCAGTGGAAAACAGTTTGGCATTTCCTCAAAGTTAAACATAGAATTACCATATGATTCAAAAATTCCACTTCTAGGTATGTACCCAAAAGGACTGAAAGCAGGGACTCAAACAGGCACTTATACACCAAGTTTCATAGCAGCATTATTCATAATACCAAAATGTGGAAACAAGTCAAATGTTCATCAACAGAATAATGAATTTTAAAAATGTATTCTATATATATAATGGAATATTATTCAATGTTAAAAAGGAATGTAGGGTTTTCTTGGTGGCGCAGTGGTTGAGAGTCCGCCTGCCGATGCAGGGGACACGGGTTCATGCCCTGGTCCGGGAAGATCCCACATGCCAGGGAGTGGCTAGGCCCGTGAGCCATGGCCGCTGAGCCTGTGTGTCCAGAGCCTGTGCTTTGCAACGGGAGAGGCCACAGCAGTGAGAGGCCCGCGTACCACAAAAAAGAAAAAAAAAAGGAATGGAATTCTGATACATGCTACAATATGGTTGAACCTTAAATATATTATGCTATGTAAAATAAGCCAGACTCAAAATGAGGAATACCGTATCACTTCACTTATATGACATACTTATAATAGGTAAATTCATAGAGACAGAAAGTACAGTAATGGTTATTGGGGCTGGGAATAGGGAGAAATGGGGTGTTATTATTTAATGGGTACAGAATTTCTTTAAGGTGGTGAAAAAGTAATGGAAATGGATAGTGGTGATGGTTATACAACACTGTGAATGTACTCAATACCACTAAATTGCACACTTAAAATGGTTAAAAAAATTTTTTACCACAATAAAAATAATACACACACAAATATATATGCATGTACACGTGTATGTAAACTTTTCAAAAACTTAAGAAACAAACAAAAAATGGTGGGCATACATCCAAACCTACCAATCAATTACATTAGATATAAATGTTTTAAAGACACCAATTAGGAGACAGAGGTTGTCAAAATGAATTTTTAAAAGACCCAACTAACTGATATCAACAAAAAACCACTGTAAATGTATTGACATTGGAAGATTAAAGTAAAAGAACAGAAAATAATGTACCATGTAAACACTAATCAAAAGAAACCTGGAGGGCTCCCCTAGTGGTGCAGTGGTTGAGAATCTGCCTGCCAATGCAGGGGACACAGGTTCGAGCCCTGGTCTGGGAAGATCCCACATGCCGCGGAGCAACCAGGCCTGTGAGCCACAACTACTGAGCCTACGCATCTGGAGCCTGTGCCCCGCAACAAGAGAGGCCGCGACAGTGAAAGGCCCATGCATCGCAGTGAAGAGTGGCCCCCGCTTGCCACAACTAGAGAAAGCCCTCGCACAGAAACGAAGACCCAACACAGCCAAAAATAAATAAATTTATTAAAAAAAAAAGAAACCTGGAATGCTTATATAAATATCATACAAAGTAAAAAAAATAATAATAAAAGCAAGAAAAATTATCAGAAATAAAAAAGGGACAGTACGAATGGTAGAAAGTTCTGTTCACTAATAAGTCATTATAATTTTAAATATGTATGTACCTAACTATATAGCTTCAAAATACATGAAGCAAAAAATGATAGAACTGAAAGTAGAAATAGACTAATGCACAATTATAGTTGAATACTTCAATATATCCTTCCCAGTTAAAGATACAACAAACAGAAAATCATCAAAGAGACAGAAGAACTGAACACCATCAACCCACTGGATCTAATTAACACTTATAGAACACTTGCCACAATAGCAGCAGAATGCATATTCTTTGCAAGTTTACATGTAACAATCACCACCATAGACCATATCCTGGGTCAAAAAAATTGTTTTAATTGAAATCATACAAAGTATGTTCTCTGACCATATTATATCAATTACTTTTGCCCAAACCATCATGCTCAGCTTTCAACAAAAATTTACATTCATTCCAAAAATAAAATAAAATTTAAAAAAACACAGTCTAAAAAGACAAAGCAAGCAGCAGAACCAGATTTAGATTTGGCAGAAATTTTGGATTTATCAGAGAATTTAAAACAACTATGATTAATATGCTAAAGACTTTGATGGAAAAAATGGACAACATGAAATAACAGACGGGTAATGTAAACACAGAGATAGAAATTAAGAAAAAATCAAAAGGAAATGCTAGGAAACAAAAAAACAGGGTAACAAATGGAAAATGCATTTGATGGGCTTATCACTAGACTAAACACAACCAAGCAAAGAACAATAAGCTTGAAGATATACTAATAGAAACTTCCATAATTGAAATGCAAAGAGAAAAAAATAATGAAAAATATGAAATGGGATATTCAAGAACTGTGGGACAATTGCAGGAAAAAAATAACACAAATGTAATGTGGATACCAGAAGAAAAAGAGAGAGAAAAGAAAACATTTGAAATAATAATGGCTGAGGATTTTCCAAAATTAATGACAGACACCAAATTGCAGATTCAGGGGGCTCAAATAACATCAAGATAAATACCAAAACTACACCAAGGAATATCATATTCAAAGTGCAAAAAAATCAATGACAAAGAAAATCTTGAAAAAAGCTTACCTACAGAGGAAAAAAGATAAGACTTACATCAGACTTCTTTTCAGAAATGATGCAAGCAAGAGGAGTGTGAAGTTAAACATTTAGAGTTGAAAGAAAATAACCACCAACTTAGATTCTGTATCCAATGAAATTGTCCTTCAAAAGTGACAGAGAGATACTTTCTCTGACAAACAAGAATTGAGGGAATTTGTCAACAGTAGACCTTCCTTGCAAGAAATGTGAAAAAATGTTCTTCAGAGAGAAGAAAAATGATATAGTTTAGAAATTTAGATCTACATTAAAAAAGGAAGAAATCAATTAGAGAAGAAATAAATGAAGATAAAGTAAAATCTTTTATTTTTCTTTTTCTTACTTGATCTAATAGATAATACCTTGTTCAAAATAACAACAATGAATTCAGTGAGTATAGTTTGGATAAGAGAAATGAATGACAGTAATATTATAAGGAATGGGAGGGAGGAATTAGAAATACTCTCTTGTAAGACACTTGTACTACCAGTGAAGCATTATAGTGTTATTTGAAAGTGGCCTTGGATTAGTTGTAAAAGCATACTGCAAACCCTAGGGCAACCACTTTAAAAAATTTTAAGAGAAGGTATAATTGATATGCTAAAAGAGGAAAAAATAGAATTATATAAAATGGTCTGTGAACACCAGAGAAGCCAGAATGAAAGAGTAGAAGACAGGGAAAAAACAAAGTACAAGGACAATGAATTTTTAAAAAGTTAATAACTATGGTAATCCAGTTATATCAATAATCACTTTAAATGTGAATGGTCTAAATACACCAATAAAAAGACAGAGACTAACATGGTGGATAAAAACAATCAAGACCCAAGTATATGTTGTTTATAAGAAACCCATTTTATATATAAAAGCACAGCTAGAATAAAAGTAAAGGGGTGGATGAAGATATACCATACTAACACTGATCAAAAAAAGTTGGAGTAGCTGTATTAATTTTAGACAAGTAGGACTTTAGAGCAAGGAATAGTATCAGTAATAAACAGAGGCATTACCTAATGATAAGGGGTCAATTCTCCAAGAAGACATAACCATTCTTAATGTTCATATGCCTAACAGCAGAGCATCAAAACATGTGAGAAAAAATCTAACAGAACTTCCAGAGACATAGACAAATCCATTATTATACTTGGAAACTTTGACACCCCTCTACCAGTAACTGACAGATTCAGCAGGCAAAAAATCAGTGAGGATATGGTTGAATACACAGCACCATCAATCAGCTGGATCTAATTGACTTTTATAGACTACTTCATCCAACAATGGTAGAATACACATTCTTCTCAAGCCCACATGGAACATTCACCATGATAGAACACATTCTAAGATATAAAACATATTTTAACAAATTTGAAGAAATAGATAGCATGCAAAGGATGCTCTCAGACCACAATGGAATAAACTAGAAATGAATGATAGAAAGAGAGCTGGAAATCCCCAAATATTTGAAGATTAAACATACTTCTAAATAACACATGGGTCAAAGAAGTCTCAAAAGTAGAAATGAAAATGAAAGAAAGAAAAAAGAAAATGAAAATGCAATCTATTAAAAATTGTGGGATGGAGTAAAGCTGTGATTTATAACACTGAATGCATATATTGGAAAAGAAGAAATATATAAGATCAATAATCTAAGCTTTCACCATAGGAAACTAGAAAATAAATGGCAAATTAAATCCATAGTAAGCAGAAGAAAAGAAATAACAGAACTCATAAAATAATTAAGTGATATAGAAATCGGAAAACAACAGAGAAAATCAGTGAAACCAAAAGCAGTTTCTTTGATAATATCAATAAAATTGAAAACCCCCTAGCCAGGCTAACCAAGAAAAAAAGAGAAAAGGTACTGAACCACGGACATTAAAAGAATAATAAAGAATTATTATAAATAATTATATGCCCACAAATTTCATAACTTAAATGAAATGGATTAATTTCTTGAAAGACATACTAATTGTCTAGAACCTGTTCCAGAAAGCAGAAGCAAAGGGAACAATTCTTAATGCATTCTCTGAGGTCAGCATTACCTCATACCAGAACCAGAGAAAGACACAACAAGAAGGGTAAACTACAGACTAATATCTCTCATGAATACAGATGCAAAAATCCTCAACAAAACATTAGCAAATCAAACCCAACAATGTATAAAAAGAATTATACACCATTGCCAAGAGGATTTACTCCAGGTTTGCAAGACTGGAATAAATCATATTCATAATCAAACATATCAACAGGCTAAAGAAGAAAATCATATAATCACACAAGTAGATCCATAAAAAGCATTTGAGAAACTTCAACAACTATTTATGATAAAAACTCTCAGGAAACTAAGAATAGAGAGGATTTTTCTCAACTTGATATAGGATATCTACAAAACCCCCACAGCTAATATCATAGTTAATGGTGAGAAACTAGATACATTCCCCCTGTGACTAGGAATAAGGCAAGGATCCCTCTCATTCTTGTTAACATTGTGCTAGAAATACTAGCTAAGCCAATAAGGGAAGAAATTCACTTTCCTATATACCAGCAATGAACAAGTGGAATTTGAAAGTAAAAACACAACACCATTTACATTAGTGCCCTCCAAAATGAAATATCTAAGTATAAAATGTGTACAAGATCTATATGAGGAAAACTACCAAACTCTGATTAAAGAAATCAAAGAAAATGTGAAAAATGGAAAGATATTCCATGCTCATAAATAGGAAGACTCAATATTGTTAACATAGTGATTATTCCCAACTTGATCTACAGATTCAATGAAAACTAAATCAAAATCCCAGCAAGTTATTTTGTGGATATCAACCAACTAATTTCAAAGTTTATATGGAAAGGCAAAAGACCCCTAAGTAGTCAATACTATATTTAAGAAGAAGAACAAAGTCAAAGGACTGACACTACCCACCTTCCAGTCTTACTATAAAGCGACAGCAATCAAAACAATGAGGTATTGACAAAAGAATAAACAATAGATCAACAGAACAGATGTAGGCCCATACAACTATAGTCAGCTGATCTTTCATAAAAGAATAAACACAATCACATGGAGAAAAGATAATCTTTTCAACAAATTTTTCTGGAACTACTGGACAGCCACGTGAAAAAAAAGAAAATTAATCTAGACACTGACATTATGCCTTCCCAAGAATTAATTCAAAATGGATCATAGACCTACATGTAAAATGAAAAGCTATAAAACTTTTAGGAGATAACAGAGGAGAAAATGTAAGTGACCTGGGTTTAGCAATGAATTTTAAATGTATCAAAAACATGATCCCTGGAAGAAAAGATTGGTAAGTTGGACTTAACTAAAATTAAAGTAACTTCTCTGTGAAAGACACTGTTAAGGGAATAAAAAGACAAACCACAGACTGAGAAAAAATATTTGCAAACACATATGTGATAAAGAACTTTTATCCAAAATACACAAAGAACTCTTATAACTCTACAACAAAAATTGAACAACACAATTAAAAAGTGAACAAAAGATCTGAACAGATACCTGACCAAAGGAAATATACAGATGGCAGATAAGCATAGGAGGTATTCAACATCATGTGTTATTAGTGAATTACAAATTAAGACAATGAGATACCACTCCACACCTATTAAAATAGCTAAAATCCAATCCACTGACAACACCAGATGCTTCTGAGGATGTGGAGAAACTTTGATTCGTTGCTGGTGGAAATTCAAAATGGTACAGCCACTTTGGAAGACAATTTGGAAGTTTCTTACAGACTTAACCATAGACTAATAATAAGATTCAGCAGTTGTGCTCCTAGATATTTACCCAATGAGTTGAAAACTTATGTCCACACTTCACGTGAAAACCTGCACACAAATGTTTATAACAGTCATAATTGACAAAAATTGGAAGGAACCAAAATGTTGTTCAATACATGAATGGATAAACGAACAGTGACACATACATACAATGAAATATTATTCAGTAATGCAAAGAAATGAGCTCTCAAGCCATGAAAGAACATAGATGAATCTTAAATGCATATTTCTAAGTGAAAGAAGCCAGTCTGAAAAGAGTACATATTGTGTGATTCGGACTATATGACATGTTGGAAAAGATAAAACTACAGAGACAGTAAAAAGATCAGTGGTTGTCAGGGGTTGAGGGGGTGAGATTGTGAAAGGATTAATAGGTGGAGCACAGGGGATCTTTTGTGTAATGTAATGGTTGTACATAACTTTATGTACTTGGCAAAAACTGTTACAATACAAAATGAACCCTGTTATAAACTATGGACTTTAATTAATAACAATATGTCAATTGGTTCAACAATTGTAACCCCAATGCAAGATATTAATAATAGGGGAAATTATGGGAGGGGAGGGAGAAGATTTGGGAAGTCTCTGTATTTTAATTTTTCTATAAACATAAAACCACTCTAAATATTCGATTAAAAATTATATGGATCAAGGAGAAATTTAGAAAATATTTTGAATTGAAAGAAATATAAAGATAGCATATAAAATCTGTGATAGACACTTAAATCAGTGCTTCGGAAAATTTATGAATTCTAAGTTTACATTAGAAGGAAGAAAGATGTCAAATCAGCAACCTAAGCTACTACATAAGACACTAGAAAAAGGGCAAAATAAACTCCAAGCAAACAGAAGGAAGGAAATAATAAAGAGAAAAGAAAATTAAAAATCAATAGAAAGCAAGGAAACAAAAGTTGATTCTTTGAAAAACAAATTAAAAGGAAAGATAAATCTTCAGCCAGGAAAAAAAAAAGACAGACAACATAATTACAAACAGCAGAAATGACAAGAGGGAAGATCCAGAGAGATATTAAAAGGCTCATAAGGGAATACTATGGGAAAACTATGCACATAAATTCAACAGCCTAGGCTAAATGAACGAATTCCTTGAAAACCATGAACAACCAAAATGTATCCAAGAAGAAACAGATAACCTGAATAGTCTTATAATTATTAAAAACCTTGAACTGATACTTTAAAAAGAAAAACTTCTGCAAAAGGAAACTACAGGCTCAGATGATCTCACTAAGTACTAACAAATATTTAAAGAAGAAACGACACCAATTCTATACAATCTCTTCCTGAAAATAGGAAGAACTCTTTCCAACTAGGTTATCACTGCCCTGATACCAAAAGCAGACCAAAGCAATATAACAAAGGGAAAAAAACTACAGATCAATATCCGTCATGACCCTAGATGCAAAAGTCTTCAATATAATATTAGTAAATTAAATGCAGAAATATATAAAAATAATAGAATACCATGATCAAGTGGGATTTATCCTGGGAATGTAGAGCTTGTTCAATGTTTGAAAATCAATCAATGTAATACACCTTATTAACAGGCTAAAGAAGGAAAAAAAACATAAACAAATAAATCTATGTAGAGGAAGTTTTGACAGAATTCAACACCAGTTTATATATTTTTTAAAACTCTCAGCAAATTAGAAATAGAATGGAAATTCCTCAACCTAATAACACTGTATAGAGGACAGGTACAAAAAACCTACAGCTGACATCATACTTAATGGTGAGAGACTGAATGCTTCCCCCAAGACGGGGAACAAGGCAAGAATGTTTACCTCCAGCGATCCTATCTAACATCTTACTGGATGTCTTAGGCAATGTCATAAGATAAGAAAAAGAAATAAAAGGCATACATGTTGGAAAGGAAGAAACAAAATTGTCCTCATTCACAGAAAACCTGATTGTCTACTTAGAAAATCCCAAGAAATCTACAAAAAAGCTTTCCAGAACTAATAAGTGAGATTAACAAGGTCACAGGATAAAGAATCAACACAAAAATATTAATCCTACTTCTAGATACAAATAATGAATAACTGGAAACCAAAAATTTAAAACCAGTATCAATTATGAAAGGTCCAAAAATGAAATAGATATAAATCTAACATTTGTAAGTATCTGTATGTTGAAAATTTTTAAATGATGATAAAAGCAATCAATGATGATTTAAATAAATACTTATGCATGTTTGCCAACATTATCTGATTTTAAAACTTACTATAAAGGTAATCAAGACAATGTGTTTTGAATAAGGGGATAGACACATAGATCAATGGAACTGCATAATTTCTAGAAATAGACCCACACCAGTATGGTCAAGGTACAAAGGCAAGTCAGTGGAAGAAAGAGGAGCCTGCCAAGGGTGAGCTGTCAGAGGGGAGGAGCCTGAACACACTGCAGACCTCCAGGAATCACTTGTAACTATGGTTACCATAAACTGAGCTCAGAGAAGTTAAGTAAGCTGTCTGCATTCTGACAGCCAGGAAGTGATCCAGTTCCCATTCCAACCGGATAACTCAGGCTCCAAAATGCATACCTAGCTCTCTAATCATCAAATTCTACATCTCAGAAAATGAGAATATTATCTACCTTGAAGGGTAGTTGTAGGGATTCTATAAGATTTAAAGTGTTTATCAAAGTGTCAGCAGGGGCACAATCAATGGAAGCCATAGTTATGACTCTCTAGTCTAATAAGAATAGGATTATTCCTATTAGAAATACGGGCCCTGCAGTTGGAACATGAAAAAGCCACATTGTCAAAATGACCCTTAAAAATACTTGAAATCATTGTAAATTAGTCTACCTGATTTTGTATATTCAATGTTATACACAGTTTGTATGTATGTATATATATATATATATATATATGTATATGCCATTTTTTCAGGTTATAATGAACACCTACAATAAACAAAGTTCACAATTCACTATAAAATGAGGTAATTTCAGTCACTGGGCTTGGGCTGACGGCACATCTTTCAGCCCCAGAACTTTCTGCTCCAGGATTTTAGCAAGGTTTCTTAAAAAGCGTGAGGTATGAAGAGAGGCGCCCACACCTAACAGGATGAGCTGGGCAGAGAGGGCCTTCCTCTGCATGGAGGCCCCTGCACTCCCCCACTCCGAGTTGCTAAATCCTCGGTGGATATCTTTGGACACTGCCATGAAGCATGACCCTTCTTTGTGGGGCCTGCCACCAGGACGCTACAGGGCAGTGTGAGTGGACTGAGCTCCACTGCCCAGGGACAATGTGACAGCTGTCTACAGTTTCTCTCCCGAGCACAGAAAACCAAGATACCAGCTCTAGGATTTGTCTGCTTGGCTCATTTGCTTCCTGTTCACCCTTGCTTTCTCTCAGGTGTCTCTGTAAGTGTGTTATCAGGGGGAGAAAGGGGCTGGAATGTCTGCACACTGGTGCAGAGGCCTGGGGCGGCAGAAAGAGCGCTGAGTCCCACGGGCTGTCAAGCACTCAGCTTGGCCCGTTGGCTGTACTCCCTTCAGCAATCTATTTGGCCTCTCTGATACCTGACTTCTGATTTAGAGAAACAAAACAAAATAAAAAACTCTCTTGCAGGGCAACTATAAAAATTAAAAATGCTACTCTTTTGAGAGCATTGCTTCAAAAAGAAAATCCTGTAGAGTCCCAAAGGCAGGCTCCACAGAGAAGGGTCATGCTTCATGGCAATGCCCAAGGATGCCCACTGAGGATTTAGAAACTCGGAGTGGGGAGTACAAGGGTCTCCATGCAGAGGAAGGGAAACTGGGCCCGTTTCCCTTCCAGCCAAGCCTGAATAATCATGCAGGAACTGAATAAAAAAGTGACACTCATAGGTAGAATAAATAGCATGCAAAAGGAGAACCAAAGAGGATGTGAGAGAGCTATGACCGCAACTGGATGGCAGCAAAGCCCCAGTCAGCCCAAGTCAGAGACAGGGTCCAGACCCAAAACCCGGAGCCTGGATGCCAGGGTACAGGCAGCTGCCCCCGAGGAAGTTTCGGCAGGATCTGCTCTGAACCTCACAACATCATTCCCATCCTCTTCACTCTTTTTCATTTACAAGATAAATAATTTTAAGATGTAATTAAAATTATTTTACAATCTTTTAATCACTAGAAATTGTGTATAATTATTTTACCTCCACTCTAGTGCCAAGAATTGCTGTGAATTACTTGACTTCTCGAAGTGTAGAAAGAAAATGCTTCAATTTTGCATTAATTAAAGAATTTTTTACCCATTCCTGTCCATTAGCTGCTACCACACAATGGCTAAGAATGGCCATTACAACAGACAGAAATAGGAACATCAATTTCCTGCTAATGAAAATGTCAGGGGGAGATGCCGTCTATCACAGATGGTTCTGATGCGGAGAGGGCTTTTTTCTGCCTTGCAACTTTCTCCAGTTTCTAGGAGACCTGCATGGAAGGGCAAGTGTCTTTTATTTATAGATACCTGGAAAGTATCCTTTGCAATAGATTGAGGACTACACTCAGATCCTAGTAAATATTCCATTGATTTTTAAAATTGCTCCCTTTCTTATCAGGCCTCACAGGGTCTCTGCCTGGGAAACCTCGCTGACCTTCTCCCCTCCTGATGAGGCCACTTTTCTTGAGATCAGAGGCAGCGTATGCATCTGCTGCTGCCCACCTGCTCCCTCACCATTTATGAGGTGAACATGACATCAGTCAGCTGTGCTCAGCGGTCCCCACCTTCCTCATCCCCCTCAGGGTGGGGAGTTCCATCCCTCACAGTTTTGAGAGTTTATTCAGAAACACACTTATTCCGCCCCAAGCAGAAGGATGGAGTTAGTTAGTGTTGGGTGGTGTCCAGCTCTGGCCATGGCCTACAGCTCTCTGGCTTCACAGGGGCACAAGTGCAGATCTGAGTGCTGGGTCCTTGTACCCATACAGCCTCAGAGGCACAGTCCCAGAGCTCCCCAGCCAGGGTTTTGGGGGAAAGCCATCTCCCTGCCAGGCTTGCAACTCAATTGGAAGCTGCTAAAGGCAATGTTGTTTCTCCCATAATAATCAAAGACCACGAGGCCCACTTTGGAAAACCCCAGTTTACTCATAGAGAAAAAAAGGAGTCAGGAGGTATTTTTAAAAACCAAGCACTTTTGAAAACCTCATGTACATCAATCGCTACTTGGATCTGTGTTTGCCCCTAAATTCCCTTTGGCTAGCACGGCTGTCAAGAGGGCTTTAGTCATAGACTAACAAATATCTCTTCACACGGGATGGCCTTTCATACCCAGAGCCTGCTTTCGGGTATCGTGGTCAACAGGGCTTGTCCACTACAAAATCACACAAGCATTCAGTAGGTACTCAATAAAGTTTATTAGAAAAAGGGGGCTAAGAGACAAATTGACTACTCATTAGTCTTTCTCTACGCAATTGTGCTGGCCTGGCTGTCAAAAGGATTCCAAAAATATCTGTTCTCCAGAAAACTTCCAGACGGGCTGTGTTGAATGACTATTTTAGAAATAGTATTTCAACATGTTAAAATAACTATTACAAGCCACTGTTTGGCTCCAGTCCAACTAAAGATGAATGAATGAAATCAATTTCCTGGATCAGAAGGTCTTTGGTTCTGGTGACCAATAGCAACTGGCCCACCTCAGTTTCTTATACTGCACAGGAATTAGAGATGGTCAAAAGATTGGACCACAAAGTACTGCAGAACTTCTCCCCCTTATTTAGCCCGTGTTTAATGAGTATTTACTACAGTCACCAAGACCCTCCCTTCACTTCTATGGGCTACGTGTCTTCAGCTATACTATCTGTGGGAAGAAGTAACCTGAAGGCACTAAGTAGCAAGATTTAAGCAGGAATGTGAAGGGTGAGAAAAGCCAGAGCCACACAGATGTAGACCCGGGATCAGCCAGGGCAGAGATGCTGGAACCAGGAATGGAGGGCTGGGGCAAGCAGGCTGAGCAAACTATGGTCAGCTGGCTAGGGCCATGATGCTCATGAAGGCCCTATTATTACCTCTAGGCCACATTGATATCTTACTTTTTTCTCATCCAAAGGAAAACTGAGTTCCATGTGTATATTGTCATGTTCTTAAAAAACAACAGTAACGCCAATAACCAGACATGTAGTGCTCTGCTCCAGTAGCCAAGGGTGACTCCTGCTACTGAAATAAGTAACCCAAAACCAAGAGTAACTAAAAATCTCAGAGTGTCTCAGGGAACACAGCTTCTCTTCAGAATTTGTCTACACTCAGGAATGATGCCTGTAGCAGTTTTAATGTTATTTAGGGCTAGAATCTTCTCTGTAGAGCATTGCAGTGCCTTCTAAAAAGCCCATTCCCAAGGCTATCTCTTTCTTGAAATACCTCCATTATCTCAGAGTTCAGAAAGCACCAATATTTAACAGAAGCCACACCAAACAGCCATCTTTCAGCCTTAAGACACCCATCCAACCGCATGGTGAGAAGAAGCAATGGAGCAAGGTGAAACCCCATCAAGCCCCATCTCCTGTCATGGCCTAATAGAGTAGCCCAATGGATGCTAGTCACAAAAAGATGAGAAAGATACCACATCCACCATTAGGGAGCTCACAGACTAATCAGAAAATAAAGCAGCCAAATGATGATGGCACAAACATAGAATATGGTGCCCAAAGTGCTTTGCAAGATTTGGAGGTGAGAAGGTTCTTCTACCGTTAAGCCAGGTGTAGGGCTTTCCATTCTCAGAGCCTCTAAGTGCAAGATGCTTTACCACCTGGGTTTGCTGTGTGATATCCAAGACTTGGAGCTGTATCAGAAGAGCTCCCAGCCTTGGAGAAGATCTAGCCAATGGTGTGGTTTGAGATTGAGAGGCAGGGAGCAGCCTGTGGGGTTAAGGAAAGTCAATAAGAACATGAGGTTCCCCAAATCTTCAAAGAGCTTTTTATGAGATTTCCTGGGATCGCAACCATAATCCTCCCTCAACAAGGTGAGCACCGTGATGTCTGGATTTACCTATCCCAGAGGACCGAGTGGAGGTAGGTTTTCCATGCAATGAACTAGAAACACTTACAGATGTGACTTACGCCACCAGGACTGCCCCCAGCTCCACCTTCCCTGGAGGCCAATGTTCAGCCCTTCAGGTAAGAGCTGAACAATTATAATAAATAATAACAGCTCACATTTATTGGTTGTTCTGTGCCAAGTACTGTGCTAAGTGTTTTACAGGCTATATATCAAGTTATCCTCATAACAACCCTGTGACATTTATTACTCATCTCACAGAAGCGAAGGCTGAGAGAAGTACAGTAACTTGCCAAGGTCACGGGGCTGGCAAGTGGAGGAGCCAGGGTGCTAGCCTGCCTCTGACTCCAGAGGCCTGTCTCTCTACATCCAGGCTCCTCTCTCAGGAATAGCATTGTTGCTTAACGAAGACCCCTGCCCTTTGTGCCAAACTTTTGTCAATATCATTATTTAAAGGGACACATCCCAATTTATTCCAGTATCAATTCTCTATATCGTTTACCTCAGCACTGATTGTATCGTTCGCAAATTAGCATTAGACAGCAATTTCTGGTTCCATATAAAACTATTTAGCAATCTAGCCAAGAAAATTGAAAGATGTAAAGCAAAAGCCTGGGTGCTGAACCTAATTCTCTTCCTTATCTTCTTGTTACATATTGACATATTTGAGGCCATTCAAAAGCATCTAACCTGTCTTGCCTGAGTGCAAATCAGATTATTGACAATGAAAGCCATTTAATAGGTTATTTAAATGTTGGAGTCCTATCTCTGTGGGATCTGCTTCTTGACCAGCTTCTACTGCAGAACGGTCAACTTTTGTTTGTAGGGAACAGAGATGTCTCCTGTTTCTGTGTCCCAAGTGTGGGTGCTGTGGAATGTCTGCTCCAGTGCATGCAAATGTCTCTCTCCTGATCACCCCCACCCCGATGTTCTAATCCTGGCCACCCCAGATGCTGGCCTGCATCCCTGTAAGCCTGGTATGGCCACATTGCTGAGAAGGGACAAGCCGGATAGTAGGCCCAGGGCTGCCTGACTTGGCAGCCCCTGAATTCGCTGTTCAATCAACCACAATTCAGTGAGCCCCAACTATTACTCAACACAGAGCCAGTTTCCATAAAGCATGCTCCAGAAACATTCTACCTACTTCCATTTATTTGACAATATTCATTACTGAGTGCCTGCTATGTGCTTGGTATTTTCTGAAGGTCTGGGAGAGAGAAACAATCATACCAATAAAAACAACCAAAACCTTTATTCTGGAGGACACTGTGATGTGTCCAGATCTCCCTTCAATTAAGTATTTGTGCCCTAGAGGCTGGGAGTGTAGTCAGCAGATGGCTTTCATCTGTCAGCTGCTTCTGGAATTGCCTCACCCAAGGTCATGCCCCTTCCCAGGCATCCCACATTCAGTGACTGGTGACCACAGAGGTAGGAAAGCCTGGCCATCCCAGTTCAACTCATAAGGGCTCTTGGAGCTCTGAAGATCCCCATGGGTTGCCATTCTGCCTGGCTGCAGCCTGACTTCTCCCGCTGCTTCATCATGCTTCCCCTCCCTTCCTTTTACAGGTGTTGAAACCATATGCACTTTCATAAACATCAGGGATACTAAACTCCATCTCAGTGTCTGATCCTCAGAAAACCCAACCTGTGACAGCCAGAAACAGGAGGTCCAAGAGGAAACATGTGCTGAGGTGGGGTTTTGAAGCTGGATCACTCCATCTCCACTCCACTGGCAATAAAGACCCCATCACTCCTGGCAGGTGTTGGGCCAATTGATAAAACTTTCATAGGTGCTGATGGAGATGATATACTTACATAAGGGAGTACATTTGCTGGTGCAATGTATTTGTTAGTTGAAAAATATGAGGGGAATAACTGAAAGGATGATGGAATCCAGTTAAACTGGATTGTCATTTGGAAAAAGACAGTGAAAAGATAAGAGCAATCCATCACCACTCAAAAGTTACTGTGAAGCCAGTGGGCCTCTTTGGAAACATACACAAGGCCCTTATATCTTGTGGCAGGTGGATAGAGGAGCTGAGGACCAGGCCTTGGATGGAGTCATTAGAGTGGCTGAGCTCCCCAGAAGCTTAGACTCCCAATTCCCAATCTGGCAGGTCTGCTATGCCAAGCTGAGGCCCCAGCTGAGAAAAAATTAAACCCTGACACTGGGATGGAGACATCAGACGAATGCCTTGGAAAATCATAAATCTCCAGATTCCCCAGAACCCTCTGCACCTACAGGAATGCCCTACCTCTCCTTATCAAGAGGTAATTCCTCCTGTTGCTTGCAGGCAATGCAAAGTCATCTCCCAGATCAGGAGATACATGGCCTTCAACATTGACTTCTCTTTCCCCTATTCATACACTAAGAGTAAATTACAACAAAAGCCATATGAGGTCATGCTGGGTCTGATAAGAGGAAACTTGTTGTACCTTAAAGGCACTATAAGACCTATCCAGCATGTATCTGCTGGAGCCAGAAGATTACACACAAGCTTGGACACTGATAGTGCTTGAACAAGAGAACCAAAACAAGAGGTTTGTCAATTTGGGAGTACTCTTTCAGAGTACAAGATTTAAAACCTTGGCAAGGAGATAGAGAGATGTGCTACTAAGATGTCTCCTAGGAGCGTGGAAGAGACAAAGACCCACACTAAATGCCAGAATTGCCACAGAAGATAGCAGAAGAAGGAATTTAAAGGATCTCAGAGGTAGGCATGCCAGGATGGAAATACTTTGTAAGGCCAAAACCCCAGATGATTATATTCCATGGGAAAGTTTAGAGAATTCACAAAATGCCTACAGAATGCACTGGTGAAAGGAGCACAGGATCATTGTGAAGTTCGACAACATCCCTCTGTAGACCACAGCTGGTGGTAGAGGAGACTGTCACAGACCTGGGCAATGGGGACAATGGAAAAAACACTGAAACCACAGGGGAAGAATCATTATGTGGTACTTAACTGTCAGAAGCCAAGAGGATGTAATCACCATAGTAAGAAGCAAGGTCAGAGGGCCACTGATCTGCAGAGAATTATCAAGATGGTTAATAGAACACAGTGTTCCTGGAGGCAAAATAGAAGAGCAGCCAACAAGGATACTACTCATTGTACCATGAAAAAAAAAAAAAAACAGGGCTTCCCTGGTGGTGCAGTGGTTGAGAGTCCGCCTGCTGATGTAGGGGACACGGGTTCGTGCCCCAGTCCGGGAAGATCCCACATGCCGCGGAGCAGCTGGGCCCGTGAGCCATGGCCGCTGAGCCTGTGCGTCCGGAGCCTGTGCTCCACAACGGGAGAGGCCACAACAGTGAGAGGCCCGCGTACCGCAAAAAAACAAAAAACAAAACAAAACAAAACAAAAAAATAACAAACGTGGATGATAAAGAGATTGAGGGCAGTTGCCCCAATAAAAAGCCATGATTCCTTGTCCACTTTTTAGACCTGTAATCCACTGAATGAAGAGAAAGCCATGCCCCCACAAAGGGGGATCCTGCAACACCATGGCAGGTATACACAATAATAGTTCCCTGAGTCCTTCCCCAGAGAGAATTGCACTGTGCCCTGTGGAAAGGGAAACATCCAAATATTTTGAAGACTGTTGGACATAGGATTTGAGTTGACATTGATACCCAGAGACCCAAAGAGTTATCATAGTCTCCTGGTAGACGGAGATATAAGGGAAACGTGTGATCAGTGGAGTTCTGGCCAAAGTCTGCCTCACAGTGACTCAACTTGAGGGGATGTCAGTATAGATATTCTGGGAAATTGACACACTGAGTCCTTGCCTCTGGAGTAAGAACTGTCCTAATGGGAACCAGCATCCAAGTGGAAATCTCCGTAATCACCCCGCCCCAACAAATCAAGATAGAAAATAAACAACAATATCGTATCCCAGGGAGACAGAAAGTTCTGCTCCTTTTAAAGATCTAAGAGATGCAAGGGTAGTGGTTCTCATCACATCTCCATCTAATTCACTACTGTAGCCCCTGCACAAAATCAGATGGATCCTGGAAAATGACCATGGACTCCTCAAACTCAACCAAGCAGTTGCCCAAAATGCAGCTTCCTTATCAGATATAGTATCTTCACTAGAGTAGATTAATATGACCTCAAGAACATGGTTGCAGCCTTTGATTTAGTGAATGTATTCTTTTCTATCACAGTTAGGAAAAGGATCAGAAATAATTCTGGGAAGAGCAGTGGTACATTTACAGGTTCTCCTGACTCCTCCTTTAACATTCCCACCCTTGGTCATAATATAGTCAAAGTGGTCTTAACCAGGATACGTCACAGAACCTCCCATTGAGCTCCTATATCAATGGCATCATGCTAATCATATCCAACAGGGCTTTGGAGGCTTTGGTAAGACACATGTGTTCCAAAGAGTGGGAGAAAAACTCCTTCAAAGACTCAGCGCCCTTCCACATTAGTAACATTTTTAGGAGTTGAGCAGTAAAAGGGCACAACAGGACATCCCTTCCATTATAAATGATAAATTTTGCCTCCCACTGAAAAGAATGAAGTACAATGCCTTGTTCTAGAATCTTTGCATTTTCCACATCTGGAAATACTGCTCTTACAGATATACCAAGTAACATAAAAATCTGCTAGCTTTGAATGGCGTTCAGAAGAGAAAAGGGCTCTGCAACAAGTCTAGCCTGTGATGCAATCAGCTCTGTTGCATGGGCCGTATAATCTGGTAGACCCTAAAGTTTAAGTTATCAGTGAAGGGAAATGATGCTAGGTGGAGTTTATGGCAAATCCCAAAGGAAGAATCACAGTGTAGATCCTTGGGGGTTGGGGATCACGGTTTCACCATCTGCAGCAGAGAAAACACTTCACAGTGTAACTACTGGGCCCTGATAAAGATGGTGTGCCTGACCATGGGCCCCCAAGTGATAGGGCTCTGCCCTATACCACCATATCACAATGTCAGGGGGGCCCAGCTATAATCTCTGGAGTGTGGAAGTGGCTAATCCAGAATCAGGCATAGCAGGGCCAGAGGACGCAAGCAAGTTGCATGAGTGGGTAGCTCTGACCTCCACATCATTCACTACCATTGTACTCTTCTGAGCTCGCCCTGTGACTTTAGGGTATCCCTTATGGCCATCTGACAGAGGAAGAAAAAGGCCAGGCTTGCTTCACAGATGGTTCAGCTCAGTATATGGAGTAAAGATGAAAATGGACAGCAGCTGCACTATAGCCCTACTCAGGAGTAGGAATAGCGACTCTGAAAGAGTCAGAAGTGATTTTGAAAGACAGTGGTGAGGGGAAATCCTCTCAACGGGCAGAGTTTAGGCAGTGCACCTGGTCAACTACTTTATATGGGCAAAGATCAGAATATATATGGACTCACGGGCAGTGGCAAATAGCCAGGCTAAATGGTCATGGGTCCAGAACGAGAGCCATTAGTGTATTAGTATACATATTTTTAAAATTTTCTGTACTTTATGTTGCTTTTACATCATGAGATGAGAGCTTTGCTCTTGCTGACCTGGAGACACTGCCCTTCCCAGGGCTGGCTAATTCCTAGAAAGAGCAAACGATTGCCCTTTGAGCATGCTTTTCACATGCAAATCAACCAACCCAAAGCCTACCCCCAAACCCCTCCTTTATTGGGCTCTCACAGGTCTCTTACTCTCTGGGGCCAATATTCCCCTGCCCTAATCACCCCAGGGCCAGGTACCAAACAGGGTACCGGCAGCCCCTACACCCTGGAGTTTGCTAAAATTATTCAAACTAGCCAATCACAAACCTGCTTCACCTGCTTACCCTGCCTCACAATTTGCTTCCTATGGAAACCATGATAAAGATTCTCACCCACACTTTCCCCTCACCTTCTGCCTCCTGACTGACCTTGGTGCTTCCCCGTGTAGCCCTGCATGGTGTGGCACACTCCCTTCTCTTGGAACTGTGGGTAACAAACTATCTTTTCAATGGCAGTCATCTGATCTGCTGGCCTCACCATACCTGAATTAATAATAAAACTTACATTTAAAAACACTTAGAAGAATGGGACTTCCCTGATGGTCCAGTGATAAATTCCAATGCAGGGGAAGTGGTTTCCACCCCTGGTCAGGGAACCAAGATCCCACATGCCATGGGGCAACTAAGCTCATGCACCTCAACTAGAGAGATAAAGCCTGCATGCTGCAACTAGAGAGAAGCCCGTGTGCTGCAACGAAGACCCGACACAGCCAAAAAAATAAAGAAAATAAATAAATATTAAAAAAAAACACTTAGAAGATCAGCGATAAGAGGTTTTGGGTAGAGGCATGTGGATTAACATGTGGGAGAGAATATGAAGACCTTCATACCACTTTAATGTTTGCTAGAGAGCTTCCACCATAGAAAGTACACTAAAGTCAAGCAGACAAAATGTATGGCCAGCTGGAATCAGCCAGCATCTCATCAGCCACTCCAGTGCTGTGCAAGTTGCCCTGTGAACAGCATAGGCACAATGGCAGAGATGGAGGTTACGCACAGTTTTCCACTTACCAAAGCTACTGCCACTGCCAAACTTCAACCTGACCGACAGCAATAGAAACAAACACTGACCCAGATATAGCACCACCCCCTAAGGAAACCAACCAGCTGGACAGTAGCAAGTTGACCACATTAGCCTACTTCTGTCCTGGAAAGTCTGGCGATTCCTTCTGACAGGAATAAACATGTATCTTGGGTATGGATTTGCCTTTTCTGCCCACAGAGCCTCAGCCACATCACTACTTGAGGGCATGCAGAGGGTTTGAGCTCTGGATGGAATCCACATAACAGCTCATCAGACCACAGGGCCAATTTTATAACAAAAGAGAGGTGGTAATGGGCTCATGACCCTGGGGCTCTCTGATTGTATCATAGTGTATCATCTGGAAGCTACCAGACAGAAGGCAGGAGCAAGCCTGCTGAAGGCACTGATGATGTGATAACTTAAGGGCAATAGTTTATGAGGAAGAGGGGCCATCCTACAGGATGCAGTATACACTTTGGCTCGAAGACTTTGACACAAAGCTGTGTACCCAACATGAAAGATACATGGGTCCAGAAACCCAAGAGGTAGAGTAGGAGCAGTCTTACTTACCATTATCCTCAGTCACCCATTGGAGAATTTGTGCTTCTTGAACAAAGTGATCCTAAGCTCTGGAGTTTTGAAGATCTTGGTTCCCAAAGAAGGACACTCCCACCAGAAGACACAGAGAGAGTCTTTATTCTGGAGGGAAACTTAAAGGAGGAAGGTTAGTGCAATGAACTACATCCCCATTTAATCACTAGCTGTGATTGCTCCCTGGTCACTTCAGACACCTGTGCCAAGGGACCAGCAGATAAGAAGGGCAGTCACCATCTTTGCAGGGTGATTAACCCTAATTATCAGGGGGATGTCAGGCTGTACTTACACAAGGAATGGAGAAGGAAATCTGCTTGGCAACCAGGTGATCTATTTGGGCACTTGTGGCATTCCCTTGCCCAATTATGATGGTGAATGAACAACTGCAACGACTCTGGCCTGAGAAAGATGTAGTGATTAGAAACTCAAACCCCCAGACCCTTAAGGGTGAAGTTCTGGGCAATGGCCCCAAGTAAGCCGTTTAGCCCAGCACAGGTGCTGGCTGAGGCTGAGGGCAATCAAGGATGGATAGGAGGTAGATGATGGGTACCAGCTGGGACTCCAAGACCAGCTTCAGCAGCAGGGGCTACAGTTCATCTTACTAACCTTCCTCCTCTAAGTTTCCCTCAGGAAAAAGACCCACAAGATTCTGTGAGAGCTGCTTCCTGAACGTGTATGAAGAAGTGGATCTGAAGAGCTTGAGGATAGATGGTGGTGGACAGAAGATGCCCTGCCCAGACCCCCTTCAATGAAGGGCTTGTTGCCCGGCTTCTGGGAGTTCAGCAGATGGCCTCCAGCTGTCAGTTCCTTCCAGAATGCTCTCAACTGCAGAGAGCCACCTCAATCAGGGTCATGCCCAGGGACTGCTGACAAAGGAGCATGAAGGCCCCACCATCTCAGCCCAACTCCAGGCAATTCTGAAAAGCCAGTCTGGCTCCAGAGTTCCCTGCATGGTCGGCCATGGATGTCCTTGGGCTCACGTGGTAGCTTGACTCTCCCACTGCCCCATCCTGCTTCCTTCCCCTCCCTTCCCAGGCGCTGATTCCCAGAACACTCCCCAGTATCACTCCTGCATGTGAACCCATCACAGAGCCAGCTTCCTGGGGACCCTACCTGCGACATGGGAGAGCCAGACACTCTTCTGCGTGCCCTACAAGTCCATGTCCATTTACTCCTCTAAGCAGCACTGCCCCAATGACAGGGATGCATACAAAGGTTAAGGAACTTGCCTGTGGTCACAGAGCCAGTAGCAGGTGGACCTCTTTGATGAGCAGAGCCAGCCGGGCTCCAGAGCCCGCAATCCTAGGCTCCCTGACCTCGGGAGCTCAGAGTCCAATGGGAGAGAAACAGATGCAGATGCATGGCCCCTTTTAAGTGCAGAAGCAGGAGAGAATTCAGCTGAGTTGGGCAGAAAAGGAATGTCTGTCAACACCCCCTGGTAATTTTCATTTTGTGTCCCGACCAGTCCCAACTGCGAAGGGTGAATGCATCCCTCACTCAGCTCACGTGAAGCACCTGCCCCACACCAGACCCTGGCACAGGGCTGTGAGGAGAACTCTTGTCCCCACTGTGGGATTGGAGCCTGGCTGCACACAGCGTCCTCCCGCCAGGTTAACCTCCACTCACGCCTCCAAGGCAAGTCACCAAGGCAAGGTGACTTCCTCAGGACCACCTGTGTAGAGGAGAGGCCAGCCCATGTCCCCTGCTACCCACCACCACCCCAACAACTAGTTGGATGGAGCTCCAAATCCTTACCACCTGCGTGCATGTCCCCTCGGGCAACCTGACACATCACATCTTTTAGAACTTTCAAGTCTCATCCGCACACTCCCGTGTGATGAGTCTTGGCATGTATCTATTTTGATCAATTACCTATTAATTCATCCATTTTATGCTTCCTTTCTGCATTAAGCTGGTATTCAATGAGAGACAGCTCCCTCCCACCCAGAGTAAATGACCCTGTATTGGAGACCGACTTTGAACAGAAAAGGTTCTAAAAACAGATGTTAAATAAAGCAACAGACAAATAACTATACAGGGTTGCTGTCCTCCTTCTAAATGCATGAGGCCACTTTTCCAGACTGCTGGGTTCTTCAGTATTCCAGGTCAACTTTCTTTTCCTTCCCTGTCCAGTAGAGTTCTCCAGTTGTCATTGTTTTGACATGACCACCCTCCATCTTACCTTTTCTATGTTTCCTGTATCACTGTGCTCTTGTTCCTAAAGGAACCACCCCCCACTTGCCATTCCCCTCACCCCAGCACCAACCCCACCCTCTGGACCTGACAGCTGTTCTCCTCCAGCTACAGGTCCTTGAGACTGACTGCTGGTCCTTGGGGGTGGGGGCAGCTGTGGGATGTGGCCTACCTTGCTCATCCTGCCTGGCCTCCCCTGGACCCCTGCTCCAGCCCCCAGCTGCTCCCCAGCCCAGGCCCCACTCCTGGCCTTGGAGCTCTCACATTCTTAGGACTCCAAAACAGGAGAAGAGAGTGAAGACGAGCCCCCCCTCGTGCCCCCCACCAACTCCTTCTCTAACATGATTCTAACCTGGGCATTTCTCTCCATACAACACTCTGAGTCTGCCCATTCCAGCTCTCTCTCAGGAGGCAAATACTCAGGGTTCTGTTTTGTTTTGTTTGTTTGTTTCCTCTATTGGTCTTAGTGTCTCACAAGGAATGGGGAAGGAGAAGAGGAGAGGGAGAGAAGCAAGAGAGACAGAGGCTGAGGCTGTCTATCCAGTTGGCAGTATCCAGAAATGACTTAAATATTAAAAAAAAAACAAAAAAACAAGAAAACTGGAAGTCAGAAGAATTTGATGAGCTGAATCATTTCAGAGACACCTGTGCACTCCTCCCCTCTTCTCCCAATCCTCTTGCCTGTTTATTGCAGCTACACCCACTTCGTCCCTCAACACCACTCTGGGACTTTCTGGGGCCCCCAGGTGCGCCCAGCCATCTCTGGCCACTCCACCTCAGGCTTGTACCTCGCAGGCCCTCCACCCGACCATCATCTAGTCCCCAAGGCACTCAAACCACAACTGAGCTCCCATGGCTCCTACCACCCAGATCTGATACGGACCTCTTACCTCTCTATCGCCCTGGCCTCTGCTGAATTCCTGGCAATGACCATCTGTCTTGTCAATCTCATTACTGCAGAATCCATCAGACTCTCTTCCACGCCAAACGTGATAGCTAAGGACGTATTAAATTGTCAGCCCCACTCAGCTTTTCCCAAAAGGCCTAGACTCTCCATTAATTTATTCTTTTACTCTCTCATTTAAGAAAGAGGTAGGAAAAGCCCATGATGTATCAGGCACTGTTTTTGGCATGAGGGATTCAGAGACCAAGGTGGATATGGCTCCTGTAGTCTGGGAGTCCATTACTAGAATAATCGAATAAATCATTGTATGTGAATTAAGAGTTAGTCCAGAGGAGAAATAGGGTTCCTGAAAACTCAGTCTCTCTGATTATTTCCCAGCTCGGGGTGTGGGCATCCACCCACCCATGGGGTCAGTTTGGCCCCCGCTGAGGGAACCCGCCTCTTGGAGCAGAGAGGATGCTGAGCTCACTGGGAGAAGGCGAGAGAGGACAGCCAGTGATTGCAGCGGGAAGCAGGTACAGACACCACCGTGAGCGTGCTGCAGCAAGGAGGAGGCTGGCGTTTAGCCCAGAGGTAGCTTGGTGCTAGCACTCAACATCTCAAGCCAATTTAGTGGGTTGGTGAAAGGGTGTCATTTTATCTGAGAGAAAGGCGGAGGGTGCTCAAGAGGGAAGTTCCTTATTCCTCATCCCAGCATCCCCCTGGAGGTACATTCTAACCATGGCAATTCTCTGGAAAAAAAACAAAAATAAAATCAAAAAATAACTTTCTCAGTCCTTTGGTGCATCTGGCAAGGACCTGGGAGACTGTGGGCTCCAAGCAGGGTTTCTGCTCTCACCCACACTCACGAAGGGCCTCTCCAGAGCCCAGGGTGCACCTTGTCCCAACATGCCATAAAAGGCTGGAGCACAGGCAATTTCCTTTCAAATTAAGAAGTACAAATATTTCTGGCATGAAGAAAACCCAAGTAGCAACTCAGGATGCATGCGGTTAAGTCCCTCTTATCAATTTACAATAT
This sequence comes from Aethalodelphis obliquidens, assembly GCF_003676395.1. Classification (NCBI taxonomy): domain Eukaryota; kingdom Metazoa; phylum Chordata; class Mammalia; order Artiodactyla; family Delphinidae; genus Aethalodelphis; species Aethalodelphis obliquidens. The sequence continues at coordinate 1,648,465 of NW_020837987.1, read as the reverse complement.
AAAAACATCTCATGCATATAAAAGTGAATTTGGGTAGCAGAGGACTCACAAGCATTCCTGGGTGTTTTTGTGCACCCAGGTTAGTACATATTTACACGTCGAATGCACACAGGATGATGCCAGGGCCAAATACTGAAAGAAAACATGCGGTAAATGGTTGCCTTAATAAGTCCTGTTCCATTGAAAGGGAATAAAACCTGAGTATTAATGAGATATAATTATATATTTAAAATCTTTTCCCTTGTGCGGTATATAGGATTAATGCCAGTAAACTCACAAACTGCAACATTCTACTCCATTACATCTGCAATGATTAGAGATAGTTTGAACATCTGGCATATAATCTGTGATAGAAAACAGCATTCTGCACTTTAATGGACGTCTGGAGGCTACACATATCTGATTTTATTTCTTTCTGTTAACTCTTTCGTGGGAGGGGAGGATTTTGTTGCCAGGATGCTTCTCCCCTCTTTCTTCCCTTCCTTGCAGTGTCCCCGACCTTTCCCAGGTTCCCGTCGGCCACTGCTCTTTCCATTTTCAACAGTGGACTCAGAACGGAAGCCACCAGATTTGTCAAAAGTCATTTATACACTGCACAACTGAGCAGCATCAATATTCAGATTTTAAAACCTTTAAGAACATCTACCAATGAAAACAAGGACAATTTCCTTGTTATCGGGGAAATCAAAAACATCAAAATGAAGCCGCATCCACATCTTCGTTGACATGTCGAAGGCATTCTGCACACTCTCTCTTAATTCGGTTCCCTTTCCTAATTCTGTACATGGTAACTTGCCTGTCGAGGCTGAGGATTCCAATATTTGTACATTTTTGATGCCTTTTAAGTGTGAGTAGCTAAGAATGTCTTTGACTGGCACAGGCTTTCATTGAAAAAATTAGATGATTTTTCTGCTTCGTGTAGGGTGTGTTTAGCCCCAAGCTAAACAAGGAAGGTTTTAGCCCTTCTGCGTTTCTATAGGGAAAAGAAAGATCCTTTGGTGAAATGGGAGAGAGTGACAGCACTAGCTTTTGCTTTATTTATTGAAATATTAGCGAATGCCTATACCTTAGGAAACCTAGAAATTGGACTCTCTAAACAGTCATGAAGAATGATTGACAGGCAGCCGCAGTAAACAGGGTGTCGTAGCACAGAGGCCCTGACATCTGGGAGGGCCTGTGACGGGCGTGCTCCTGAGGCTGGGTTTGGTATGAGAACATGCGTGGAAATGTGCCAATGGTAAGTGGATTTGGGTGTGAAATAATCATTTTCATGCCTCGAATTTAATGGCTGGCGCTGAACGCTGTGATAAAGGCCATAGTTACTGCTCATAACTGCAGGTGTAATAAGGCAAGATACTGGGCCTTCAGACCCTTCCAGCAATAATTCATGTGGGAATTAAGAAGCCTTAATGAGTCGAATGTGTCACCTGGGACCTCAGAAATATAGTCCTTAGGAAAGAGGAAAGCAGAAAAGACTGGCTGGAATCGGAATCATGAGGAGAGTTTTTAAAGTTCGTAAATGCAGGCGCTTCTCTCCCCAGGGTCCTCTGCCTTTTCGGCCTCTGAGCCTGGGCTCTGGCTTGCCTTTCATTGCAGATTTTAAGCCCTTTGAAGGCAGATTCTTATGCGTTGCCTCTGCCAGGTCAATGATTCTCAACCATGGGGCAAATGTACCCCCCAAGGGACACTTGGCAACGTCTGGAGACATCTTTGGTTGTCACTCTAGCAGGGTGGGCGTGCTACTGGCATCTGATGGGTAGAGGCTGAGGCTGCAGACACAGTGCACCAGGCAGCCCCAAGGACAAAGAGATTATTGGGCCTGTAACGGCAACAGTGCTATTGCCGGGAAGCCCTGTGTAAATGCTCCTACGGAATCACTCTTCTAGTTCTCAAGGACACTCCCTTGCAAAGGCAGGCTCTGTCTCTGGACTCCCTGGGGGACTGTAGAACCCACAGCCAGCCTGAAGGCGCTGAGTTGAAGCACATCCCCATGCTGGATCTACCGGGTTGATTTGGGGGCCACAGGACTCCTGATACAGTTGTTTTATTAATATGCTCCGAATTAGTTTGGAATAAGTGGAAATTCAGATAAGGAGTAGACAGAGCGTACCTTGCTCTGTCTGCACAAAGGATTTGCTGAGCATGGGCCATGTGCACTGTGGGGCACCATTTTTAGAACCTTTTAAGACAAGCAGCTTTCAAGCGTCTCAGTCCCACCCTGGGGATGCCGGCACTCACCATGCTAGTGCAAATGGTCCTGGTCCTTCAGGAAAGCGGTTCAGCAGGACACCCACTTGTCCATCCTTTTTAGCCATTAGCGTCAGTTGCTGAACCTACTCAGATTTAATGAAAGGTTTTGTTTAAAACAATCCTGGAATTCTGATTTTTCTCCCCTTTAAAATCCGACTAGTGTTCAGATTTTAAAACCTTTACGGTAGTAGTGTGAGTCCCATGTAGACAAGTAAAAAGGTTCTCCATCCCCAGTTCTCAACTTTAATGTAATCCAGATGGCACAGCAGCAGCAGCCCCAGCCCCAACCTCGTGACCTGGGGCGAGTCCAAAATCCTTCCCAAGAGTCCCAGGGCCGAGGACTCCAACTTCCAGCTTCAGCCAAATTCAGGAGCTTCTGGTGTCTCTTTATTTCTACCCGGCTTCTACTGTCAGCCAAACCCTCTGATTTCTCTTAAACTCCATTCCACCTCCCATCTAAAGTATCGTTTCCCGGGGGAAGCTTTACTAATGATGCAGGAGTAGTAGAGTTGCGGGGGGTGGGATGTCCAGAAGAGGGCATTGCATTTCCACATAGCAGAGAATTTAAAAATAAATAATAGATTTCTCTCTCCTTTAAAAGGCTCTCATCCTTTCCACAAACTTGGATTTCACTTGTTCCCTTATTACCAGAACACCTCTCTCTCCCTAGTTCATTGACACTCCAGCAACCCAAATAAATGAATTCATAATAAATCCTAGTACCTTATTACATGAAGCAAGTTAGCCCCTCTCCCTCTGACCCCAGACCCAGTGCCAGGCCCCACTGCCCACCATCTGCATACGCACAGACCTATTCTGAAATTCAGCAGCTGCACCACTGGCTAAGCCAACTTCTCCAAATTTTAGCTCCCAGAAAAAGGGAAGTTATTTCCTTGCTCATATGAAGTGTGCCATCCTACCCCTTACAAACACACATCCTCAGAAGGCAGAAGTGAACTCAGTCACTTTTATGTAATTTTCCTCTATTATATGGAAACATGGTTGGTCAGGCCTACCCTGACTTCTCTCTCTCCCACACCTGGATCAGGTGATATCCTATTACCTATTCTCCTCAATTCAAGGCCTTTTCTGTCCTTCCTAGCAAAGGTCCCCTTTTATTGGTGATGAGTGTGTGTCTCCATTATTTGATTGGTGTCTGTCTCTCCCACTAGGTTGTAAGTTCCATGAGGGCAGGAACAATGCTGCTTTTTTGCTGACCCCCGGCACAGTGTCTGACACACAGTGTTCAGAGGGAGAGAGGGAGGATGTTTTAAGAGAACAGGCCACATCATAGCCCTTCATCTTCTTCACAACCTTAGGGTATGTAGGTAAGGGTCTGTGTGTGGGTGTGTGTATGTGTGTTTGTACAACCTGGGAAAAATGATACACTCTTGTCTGTTAAGATCCCTAGACACGGTGACCTTGCACATGCCCAGAAGATGATCATGGAGTAGGTGGCCTCTATTTGGGTCCCTACCCAACAGTGATCTGGAACCAGGCATTTTTATTGAAATCCACAAAACTTCCCCTCTGGAAACTTACCTCCTGTTCAATGCTCTCCCATCCCCTGGGACCTGACGTCCCCAAGGTGTCCTCCCTCACCCAAGCCCCCGATCTCAAGGGCCTATCTCCGGGACAGAAAAGCACTTCAAAAGTTCAAAGACCTTAAAGGCAAGGATCCAAAGTTGGAACACTACATGTAAAGAGTCTCTTTGGATGGTGTTTGGCCTGGGGTAGCTGTTCCCAGCATCTCCCAGTCTCACCAGCCACCGTCGTTCTGACCTTCTTGTCCGATTGGAAGGCCAGCCCCGAGGACCCAGGTTCCTCTCACCCTCAGGGGACAGTGACTTTTTGCCTTGGCCTTTCCAGTAGTGCCTTTCCCCATCCTCTTTTCTGGCTAGTTTCTTCCACACACCGTCTGGGTCCACAGGCAAAAGCTTTGACATTGGACTTGTGTAGGACCGACCTCGCTATGTCCTTAGGGCAGTCAGTGGCATCTCACCGTGCAAGAGGCTCTTCCGCTCCAGCTCCCAAAGATGGTGTCTGCAGTTTATTTCATTCACCCAATCATTCAAAACCAAAAGAGTTATTGAACACCTAACTGTGCCAGGCCTTGGGCTGTGGGGCAAACACAGAGGAAGCCAGCTCAGGTATCCTCTGGAAGGAAGGAGCATATACACAACCAACATTACTCAAAGGGTAATTAGTGTCTAAGGAGGAAGTGCCAGAGACCCTAGGGTGCATTCCGGCTGGGGATCGGGAAAGGCTTCCTGTAGGAGACGGCCCTTCTGTTGTCGCTAAAGGTCTGACAGGATTGAAAACGGAAGCTGGAGAAGGAAGCAAGCCAGGCAAAGTGAATCAGCTCAATCAGTTAATCAGACCTGTCACACCTTGACTTTGAGATTTAGCCAGATGATAAAGATCTCTTTATAGTCCCTTCTTTGTTTCCAATTAAACCATGGCATTTTCTCTTTTATTCAGTTGTTAAACATTGATCTTGAGTCAGTGAAGACCTGATTCTTCCAAGGATTTGGGAAGTGGTGGAAATGGTAGTGCTGACCAGAAAGAGAGGTGGGCAGGGTCAGGGTTAGGGTGAGGATGCTCTGGGGGGCCCTGAGGCTGTGGTGTGGATGGAGGCGAGGTCAAAGCTAAGGCCAAAGCTTGGAGGTCGGACTCAGCCCTGTGGGGAACATGCCCTAAGGTTGCTGTATGCCGATTTGCACCTTCTCCTCCATAACACACATCCTGGGGTTTCCGGGACAGGACAAACTTCACTCTCTGGAAGCATCACTATTTCAGAGTGGTTCCAGGTCCAGAGAGGAGAAAAGAGCCTCCTCTGTGTTGATCATTAGAGCTAGATTTCTTGAAAAATTACTTTATTGGTTTTTATTTTATACCCACCCTATTTCCAAAGGGATTTGAGGTAGCTTCTCATAAAAATTGGTATATCCATTTACACAGGCTGGTTAAAAACAAATAAATTGTAAAGCTCAGAAGCCAGATAAGGAGTGGGAAAGCTAATGGTCCAGTGAGCCGACCTCCACTGCCGCCACCCCCTCTCCACCCTTCGTGGGGTTTGGTGCTTTTGACTTTCCCAAGACCTCATAGCTGGTGGATCCCCTCTACAGATGAGCTGGGTGGGACACACCATGCCTATTTTCTGGCTGAGCCACCTGAGAAGTTAAGCAATGCTCTCGAGGTCCAATTAGGAGCACAACTGGGGCCAGTGCTCAGAACACGGGTTCTCTCTGTTCCTTCTACTTCCTTCCAAGGGTGTTTGTCAACAGACACAGAGGTTCCCCTGTCTTCAAGATTCATGTGCCTCCCTGCACAGATGTTCCAAAATGGCTGCACTTAATTTGGAGCAAGTCTGCCTGTGAGGAAATGGGCATTCACGTAAGGGCTATTGGGGTCCTTCATTTAATTCCTGAGGACACACCTCTCTGCATCTGAGAAATGTAGCCGGATGAGGTGTGGGTACACAACGGGGGGTGGCCTCCACAGGCACTGCACTGCTATACGTCTGGCCCTTTAAGAGCCAACATCTTCCTTCTGGTCCAGATTGCAGGTTTGAGAGTGGGATGCCGCTTTCTCCTCCATGTTATCTGTTCATCCTCCCTGGGCGTCCTTCTCTGCAATGGTCACTGGAAGTTCCACATATGGCCTCCTGCCGCAATCTGTTATGAGAATAACCGAGGATTCAATGTGACAAATATATCTTCCTCTCCCCTTGGTCTGGCACAGGGCGAGAGCAGTGTGGGAACGGCTGTGCTGTTGTACCTTTTAGGTCCAGTTCAGCTCTCAGTCCAGTTCAGCTCTCAGTCTATGTCTGCAGAGGGACGGGCAGACTGAGAAATACACCCAGCTTTAAGTACGCTATCATCCACATCACTTGTGAGTCATCCCATGGAGACTTTGGTCCATCAGGTTGGTGACCAATAGAGTGGGGTCCTGGGCTCCTAGGCACACTTGAGGAGCAGGACACCCTATCAGCGCTGCATGAATTCAGTGCCCACTTATTGTCAGAAGAATCCCAGAAGAAACAGAAATGAACATTTGTGCATTTTTTCATGTACTGAAATTATCTTTTTTTTTTTTTCTTCTAGGGAAACAGCCCTCCCACACCTTAAGGGAGGGAGCCACGACGGAGTGATATCGAATGCAAATCCATTCTAAGAAGGCTGTGGGGGCCACCTGGTGTCCGATGCAGACAGGGCCTGCTGCTAGGTGGATGGGAGGGCCAGAGGCAGGGTTGGGGGTGAGGGGTGAGAGCCTGACGCCTTCTTATCCATGTCAAAAACAGCCCATCAGGAGGATTTGCAGGGGTGGGAGGTGAGGAAATCACCTTATGTTGTGGGAAGCAGATCAAAGCAGAAGAGATAATGTCTCCACAAGAAAAGGGTGAACAGAAAGCGTGCTGTTGAGGAAGAAAGCCCGGGAGAGGTGCAGGCCCGGCCCTGGATGCCAGGCTAGGCTTCACGACTGTCTGGGTAGGTGCCTTCAAAGAAAGGGCAAAACCACTTGTTCAGGCTTCGGGCACACTTAGATACTAATGCTTCCTGGGTGTTATCTCTCTGGGTTTACGTTTCCTGAAAAATGTAGACCCCATCGCTGGCTTTCTATGCGGAGCTGAAATAATTCATCAGATATTTGAATGTGTAATTAAATATCTAATGCCAATTAGCAAATTACTAATGAAATAATCAGGGGCTTTTATGGTTTATAGTTTGGCTCGAATTTTAATTCTGAGTGGTTATTGATTCTAAATAGAGTCTGAGTTGCAAAACATTAGGTATATGAAATGAGAAGGGAAAAGAAGGTTTGGGGGCTGTGGTGGTGGGCGCTGAGGGGCACTAGTCCTCACGATGTTCCGCCAGCAGGTGCGGGAAGTGAAGGAATGCATAGGGGGTGTCCTCTGTCCATCGTCAATAGTGGAATCGGGGAAGACACACAGAGGTTTGCTGTGGAGGCCCAGGGCCGGTGTCACATGCCTCCCATGGTCGTGTTGCAGCCCGTCGCTGTATGATTACAGGCCAGTGAAATGCATGACACCACACCATGCTCCCTGGAGGCTCTGCCACACCAAACCCTAGGGATGAGCAGCGGTGGCTGGAATACGGAGCTTCTGAGGCTGCGTTGCTCCTGTAGGCTGGGAGGTGACAATGGCAGTCTTGAGAATTTCCATGTGTGAGAGAGCAGACTGCAAAGAAACCGGCACTTGGCTATAGGTCTGGACTGGTGTGCAGGGGGACAGATTTCCCTATGGGGTACAGGGGTACATGGTTACTTTGAGGGGCCAAGATACAAATCAATGTTTCTAGCAAAGTTGTTGAAAGAAGTGTAAGCCACTTCGACAGCAACTTTTTTCAAATGCCTTTCTCCTTTTGTATGGAAAATAAACTTCTAATCAAACACTGAATTTAAATATTGAAGCAGGTTCCTTAAGATAACTTCTTGACAGATTATAAGAGAAGCGAAGGTTACTAGAAGGTATGAAAAATAATGCAATTTTATTTTTCTAAGAAATACCTTTTCAGCAATCTTACTTCCCCCATTCTATATTTAATAAGATGTATCCTCACTGTTACAAACAATAATCATCCCTGTGGCCCTTAATTATTTATTCTATGCACTCCCTATTCCAGGAACTTCATCACACATGCTAGGTCAAGCAATCTTCACAAACAACGCTTTGGGATATATATTAGTATTAGCCTTAGTATTAGCAGTAGTAGTAGTAGTAGTAGTAGTAGTAGTAGTAGTAGTAGTAGTAGTAGTAGTATTGTCTCTGTTTCATGGACAAGGAAATTGAGACTTAGAGACTTTTGTTTTTTTCTTTTTTTTTTTTTTGCGGTACGCGGGCCTCTCACTGTTGTGGCCTCTCCCGTTGCGGAGCACAGGCTCCGGACGCGCAGGCTCAGCGGCCATGACTCATGGGCCCAGCCGCTCCACGGCATGCGGGATCCTCCCGGACCGGGGCACGAACCCGCGTCTCCTGCATCGGCAGGCGGACTCCCAACCACTGCGCCACCAGGGAAGCCCCGAGACTTAGAGACTTTTAACAACTAATTTTATGCAGCTACTGGGGTAGTGCTGGGGTCAAGTCTAGAACCAGCACTGTGACTTTCTCCACGCTGCCACTCACGGTAGTAGGTGGTCACTCAAAACAAACCAACAGTGTGCGGATAGCCTCACCCAGGACTCAGACTTGTTCCTGAGCAGTTTTTCACTCAATACAAAAACAGCCAGTTGAGAGGTCACGTCTTGGGGCTCTTTTGAAGCCAGAAATACCAAAGGAAATGAGATGAAGCAGAGGCTGAGCTCCGAGGCAGGCCTGGACCCGAGATCCCCCGGCTACTCTGCTGGTCCTCCCTGGCTAACGATGAAGGAGGGGCCTGCCTCCTGGCTGGACCTGCTCCTGCCCGGGCCAGGCCAGAGAGGAAGACCCGGCTGCCCTTCCCCAGCCCTCTGCAGCATCTGGGAGCAGGAGGGAAGATGAGCCACATACAGCTCAGGAGTGATTTAAACACTCCTCCAGCACAAAGAGGAATCTTGGATTTCATTAATTAATACATCAATAGAAGCCAATGGAGAAAAACATGTCTTGTTATCTGGCTTCTCAGATGCTAGACATGGGCTCATTAGCCTTAAGCATATCAGCCCGATAACACTATTTATTCCATACAGAATAATGATCTACTTTAGGGGATACTGCAGTGAACCGAAAGGCCGAGTCCATCCATTATCACGGCTCGCCTGCACACGCGTGGGCATCACTGCATCCTCCGTGAGAACGGCTGGCGCGCGGTGCACAGCTCCTCACAACAGACCTGCAGAGGTGAGGGTCAGCCACCTGGCCAAGGTCACACACTGATTATGAGGCAGAGTTGAGACTCAACACAAGCTCCCACCTGGTAGAGAAGGGAAACCACCAATAGGAAAGGAAAAAGCAGGCAGTCAACTCACATGGACTTATCACTGACCATTGTCTAATAAGGGTAAGAAAGTTAACAGATTGTGCCATTGCTGTTATTTCTGTTTTAAATTACATACTCTGTTTAATGACAGTGTCCTCGGAAGGGGCCTTTAGAATTACAATGCAATCCCTAAACCAGTCAGCCTCCTTAGCCAATATGCAAACATAAGCGTAATGCACAGTATTTGCTCAGGCCCACACAAGGCTATTTGAGATGCTAAGGGCCCCTCATATAGGATGCGGCCATCAGTTAAATGATGATCCTATTACCGGGCAAGGGGCTTTTCTAAACGGTGCTGATAGGCGGCTGGTGGGCAGGATTTACTGCTCTGTGTCACTAGGTCTGCGGTTCTGGGATTGTAAACGTGGGGCACCACAGCTGCAGGGCAGGAGATCTGTAGGAAGATCTGCTTCCGTGGTGCCTGCAACTTCATCCTTCTCCTGCCCGTTTTGATCTTGGAAATTCCTAAAGAGCCCCCAGTTCACAAAACTACACAGACTGCGGGGCCAGTCAGCCATCTCTCTATCAACTGGTCAACCCCTCAGCAAGCACTTACTGATCCCTCCTCCCATGCTGGGTACCCCAAGGATAGATACACAGGAAGAGTGAGTCAAGAGCCTGCTCCCTGGAGCTCTTTCAGTGCGGGGAGGCTGGTTAGAGCCAGGCCAGCTGTCATCTGGTGCTGAGCCAGCCATACTGCTCAGATCAGAAGTGACTTAGGAGCTCAGAGGAGCAGAGACCACTGAAGCCCACAGGACGCAAGAAGGGAAGGGTGAAGGGCTTGAAGGGCTGCTGGGGGGAGACAGCATAAACAAGAAAGAGCTTCTTGGGGTGGCTGGCTTTGAAGACACTGATTTGGGAGCAAATAAAGAAATTAAGCATGTGGGCCTGGGGACCCAGGTAATGAGGGCTGAGTCGTCAGGCCTTGCGTGGCAAAGAGCCCTCCCTACGGCAGGGATAGGAGCACCTCCACAACCACACAGACCACCCGCAGGGGAAAAGCCTCCTTTACAGAAAGGAAGGAAAGACATTCTAAGAAGAGAGTTTGTTGCCACCTTGGTAATGGACCTTTAATGGTTCTGGCCAGTGGAACTGGTCAGTTCTGTGCAGGGCACCAGGGGCTGTTTGGGTGTCACTGAAAGTGCTACATACGGCCCAGTGATTACTCCCCAAATACTGATTCAGCCCAAGGGAAGCACCATGAGATTTAGTTGCGACGCTCTGCAGCCCACGCTGCCCACAGAAGGCAGCCCTCAGTTCTACTCTGGACAGTAAGAGGAATGCAAAGCGCCCTTCCCTGAGGGCGCAGCTGCGGGAGGGAGAATAAGTTATAGGAGACATTAAAAATAAATTTTTTCAAATTAATAAAACGCAACAGTCCACACTCAAGACCAACAGCTTGTAAAATTGGATTTCTAAAAGATGTAAGGGAGAGGAGGCCAACACTGGTCAGAAGCAGCAAGCCAGAGTTCAGGAAGGAGGGGCACAGGCAGAGCCGGCCCACGAGGCATTCACTGCGTCTGCCAGGCCGACACCAAACCGGTCACTCTGCGGGGGACGACAGTTCCTAAATCCCGCCAACCAGAAGGTGCTGAGTGGTGTGAGGGAAGCGAGTGTCCCTGCTGCCCTCACCCCTTCGGGCCCTGATGTTGGAGGGTGGTGGGCAGAGCCTGAGGCCCTGCGTCTGGGGCCATCACAGTAAAATCACTGCAGTTCATTCTGGCCTTTGAGATGCGATTCCTTAAAACTGTTGATTTATTTCTCTATCTCCCCCAAGAATCTGAGCTTCCGCACAGGAAGGAGCCCGGGGTAAACATCTATTACAGAGAAGGCTCTTTAGGGGACATTTGGAGATTGGACTAAGGTCAGTGTCCTTACTCTGCCACCTAACCCTGAGACACCAGGCACAGCAGCTGCTCAGCGTGTCCCCTTCTCACCGAGACTCAGGGCCGGCAGGTTGCTCTGTCCAGCAAGCATACCCGGCCACAAAGAACAGCATCGCTGGGCTATAGCCAGGCCTGCTCTGGAGCACGCGGCGGCCCCTGCAGAGCTCCCTGGGCACAGCTAAGCCTCCCCTCCTGAGAGGACCAGTGAGCCTGGCCCATAGAAAGTCTCCCCATCCGTGGCTGAACCCTGGCGTTGGTCACCATCCTCTACAAGTTCACCCCCTTAGCTCCTGTCCTGTTCAAACCACAGGATTTGACTAGAGGGGCAACTCTGAGGAGAGTTCAATTTCTCAACGTAATGAGCAGGTTATGGGTTTCCCGAGAGGGGAAAGACAAGCATCGTGTCTGATAAATGTTGGTCAGGGTGCAGGCTGTGTAACTTGGTGGGGGGGGGGCTTCTTTTTTTGTTGTTTTATTTTATTTATTTATTTTTTTTGCGGTACGTGGGCCTCTCACTGTTGTGGCCTCTCCCGTTGCGGAGCACAGGCTCCGGACGCGCAGGCTCAGCGGCCATGGCTCACGGACCCAGCCGCTCCGCGGCATGTGGGATCTTCCCGGACAGGGGCACGAACCCGTGTCCCCTGCATCGGCAGGCGGACTCTCAAGCACTGCGCCACCAGGGAAGCCCCGAGGGGCCTTCTTAATTGACAGCATTAGTGAGGTAGATTAACTCCACGCAAGCAGCCCTCCAGCCTGTCCTCATGTTCCACTGACCCCAAACTTGACCTTACCTTCCACTGTCAAATTTCTGGAAGGAGCCCATCCACCTCCTACATCAGCCTTCCTCTCCCTCTTGGGCAGGATGCACCCCTGCCCAGCTTGTGCAGCCCTGTGGCCTGTTCCTCCACCCCAGCGAGCTGCCCCTGAGCGTTTACTGCTGGCTTCACAGCACCAGCCCAGCAGTCTCCTGGGCAGCTCGGCTGCTCTGAGCCCAAGGACACTCTTCACTCTCCGGGCCCCGGCGCCGCCGAGTCTCCGTCCTGCTTCTCCAGCCACACCCTGCTCAGCCTGGCGGCTCCCTCCTCACTCCATCCGAGGTAACCTCTTCTGAGTTCCCTCCTCGGGCAACTTCTCTTCCCTGCCCCACCTGACGGCCCTGTCTCTCCAGGGAGCCTCCAAACTCTCCAGGGGTGGGGTTGTCCTCTCTCTCCCCTGTGTCCCTCAGCACCACACATAGACAATGCACACAATAGATGCTCAGTGCATGCATAGCAACCAGAATCACAGGGGCTGCAAAGTGACCAGCCCGCTGCAGGAAGGGAAGGCCATTTTCCTGCTGCAAATGATGAACCATTTGCTCTCGAGAATGACTGCTCCGCCCGCAGCTCCGGAGGTAGAGGGGGCAGAGGCACTCTGAGGCCACGGCACAGCCCGAGAAGGCAGAGTGGAGCTCCGCGCAGGAGCCCCCAGCGTTCGCGAGGCTCCTGCGCAGAGACTCTGTCCGCCCGGCTCTATTCTTAGCAGCGCTCACAGCCGGTACCCGGAGAAGCCTGGCTGCGCCGCAGCGTCTGGCTTTCTCCGTCCAGTCTTCGGCGGAGCCTTCTGTTTCCGCCTTCAGGTGCGTGCTGCGTTCCTGTCCTCGCATCAGAATGGACAGGGTGGGCAGGCGCCATCTGGGCGAGATGCCCGATCCTCAGCTCACTCTCCCAGCTTCTCCACCTCCCCCCGCCCCCCACCCAGTGAGCTGGGCCTTTGTGTTATTTTTACAAGACTCAACTGCCTACACAGATCACCGAGGTCTCCTTTCCCTCTCCGAGGTGACTTGCCTCCATCATCGGGACTGGAGTTCCCTTGGGCTCCAGGTGGAATGGAGCAGAGACCGGCCACAACAAAGAACGTCCTGGAAGCCATGGTCAGAGCCAGTCGCCCACTAGGGTGCACCTGCTGGACACAGAGGCCTCCTGGCACCTCGTGGCAGTGCAGGGACAAGCCCACTGAGACAGTGCTGTCCACCCGAGTCTGTACTACAAGAAGGACCTACACAGCCTTCCTTCCATCCACTTGTTCTCAGCCCACCTCAGGAAAGACGTGGAATGGGCACAGTTTGCTCTTGGATTCCTCCGTCTCTCCATCATTTCACTCACTCACTTGTTCATTTATATTCCTTCCTTCATTCAACATCTATATGTTTACGTATTTCACTCCTGCCTTGGTTTGGGTTCCCTTAAAAAGCAGATTCTTGGTGAGACAAGGACATGAGCGCAGGTAGTTCATTAAGAGGATCCCAGGAAATACACTTGAGGAGTGGGGACGTGAAACAGGGAAGAGAGGAAAGCCAGTACCAGTGCAGTGACGGGCCAGTGATGGGCAGGTTGCTGCTGCAGGCAACTGGGGCTCAGTCCAGGGGAAGGACCTCTGAGAACTATGGAGAACCCAGTGCTGGTATTTTTTCCCTGCCTCTCTTCTCCCATTGCCCGAGGGTTGTTTCTCTGAGGCATTAAATCCCCAGCACAGTCAGGAGTCCCTGCAGCTGGGCACACTCCTATGGTTCTTTATGCGGGGAAGCTGTCAGAGGCTGGGAACTGTCCCCCACACCACGGCTGCAGAGGGTGAGTCAAGGGGATGTGGGCAGGGCATTAACATGAGCTACGGCTCCACGGTGGTGCTTATTTTGCAGAACTTGATTGGATGCACACCGATGCCAGGCGCTGTGTTAAGGCTTTAAAAGATATGCCATTCTGGCTCTGAACCAACTTCATTACCGAATTGGCCAACCAGACCGGCGCCAGGGTCCTAGCCTGGCCAGGGAGGTTCTTTATCCAATCAGATTCACGCAGCCAATAACGAAACCGATTCTGAGACTGGAACAGCGTAAGCTTTATTCAATGGCCAAAGAATGGAGAAGCGGGAACCTAGTTCACAAATCAGCTTCTCAACCCAATTCCGGCAGAGACACCAAATATATAGGAGGGTCGAGGTAAAAGTGAGGGAACTGGAAAGAGTGGAAGGAATGAATATTCATGAGTTATCTGAGAACAGGGGTGTGATTTGGACCTGGAAGTGATGCAACTCTCCCTTCAGGCCTTGTATGGGCTTTTCAGGTTGTTGTCATGGCAATCGTCAACTGTCATGGTGCCTGTGGGTGTGTCATTTAGCATATGCTAATGCATTACAATGAGCATATAATGAGGCTCAAAGGCTACTGGAAGTTGAATCTTCCACCATCTTGGACCTAGTTGGTTCTAACCCTTCTTGTTTTTTTTCTTTGCAGTTTCCTTCTGAAATTTAGATGAGTTATTGGTTTCTATTCAAGGGAGGGGCAGGAGTAGGATTCTGGAGTGACAGCCTTGGTAACAGCTTGCCATTTATAGCCAACTATATTTTTGATGGTTTGAGTAGTTTCTTTCCAGAAACTTAAAATGGGAGAAGGTGTGGTTATGTTGAACCAAAATTCAGGAAGTCTGTCTTTTAAACCTGGGTCATTTACATGATGGAACCAGGAAGCAGACATGAGGCTTCCATCATGGTTCACCATGGGTCCATGAATGAACCAGCCCAGGCCACTGCCCTCAAATGACCAAGTCCAGTTTAGGTGGAAGCAAACAGAACCCACCATGACAGTACGTAACACTGCAGCGAGTCCTGAACTCTTGTCCAGAGCTTTGTGCTTTGGGAGCCCAGAGAGAAATAATTGTCCCAGAGTTGGATAGGGAAGGCTTAGTGGAGGAGGTGAGATATTCAATTTTTGCCATTGTAGACTGTAATCGTCAACCACCTCAGAAGATTCCTTCTGTGGGCTACAATCTTAATTTTCATCTGTAAGTCTTCCTGGCATGTAGCGTGATTTATTTCCTTACCAGCCAGCCTAACTTCTTTCAGCAACAGACTCTATCACTCCCGTCCTGATCTACATGACAATGAGAAATATTCGGAAAACACAGTGGGGCCATCCTATGCATACCCACCTATAGACAGCTCATCCTTCAACCCCTCGTCCTGCTCTTCTGGCTGTGGTCTTCCTGACCTGTTTTCTAGTTGCAGAACCCACCAGAAATCTTTGGATCTCTGCACTGGGGCTTATTGACCCTTCTTCCTAGAACCTCCCCCCCTCCCTCTCCCTTAGCCCCTCACATCCAAATCCTATTCCTCATTCAAGGCCCATCGCCTCACCTCCTAATGCTTCCCCTAGAAGTGGTTGCTCTCTCTAATTCTCTGTTCCCACTGTTCTTATGCTCAATCACATCGACTTTGATGTGCATGACTGAATCCCTGAGGGTGGGATTGCAGACACAGATGAACAGGCCATCAAGAAGCTATCTGTGGAAGGAGACTTGTCCCAGAACTCAGACGAGTGCAGTGCACGTGTTACTGATTTGGGTCCTTTGTAAGGTCATCAAGCAGTTGTGAGTTTCCTTCAAGCAGGTGAGCCTGTTTGGCTCACAGTAGTATGGCCAATGCCTAGCACACACCTTAGACCTCATACATGATCACTGAACATTGAGTGAATAAAAGCTTCTCCCCAGATATGAGACAACTAGTCCACATAAAACACTGTTACTATGCTTTGCCTGACCATGAGGGGTCATGGTATCACATTCTGGAGTCAATGAACTCTTCCCTCTGGGGTTACAAACCTACTTTAGTAATTACAAAACCACAACAACAATCTCTAGATATCGCTCTATAAATATTGCTTAGATAGCCCTTGGATACAACAGTGTGTTCATTTTCTCTGGGGCACAAAATCCTGTGCCTCTCTGAGCTCTCAGCTTTCTTGTCTCTTGAATGGGTATGCTGGACTCAATAATCTCTAAGATTTCTTCCTGCACTAATGTGCAATGAGTCTAAATGTAAAATGTTGCTGGTTGATGACCTGAACTGAAACATTAGTCTTGCTGCCCAACGTTTTCAGGGGAGACAAAAAATTTTAACTCTCTGGTATCATATAGTAGCATCCCTCCCCCCTCTCAAGAAGAGCAGACAATGAATGGAAGGCAGGGTGCAGGTCAGGCCATCGTCACTGCTGACAAGTACCCTCCCACTGCCTCATCTGGCTCCTGGCTCCTGGCTCCGCCTGGCCGGACCTGAAGGCTCCCATTCCTTTCCTCAGGTTGGGAGGACCTAAGTGCTGGGGGAATAGGTCTTCTGAGAGGGAAATGATTCACACCCCAGTGGAGCAGGCTCCCAGCCACCTGCTCCCACCACCCTCTGGGCCCTGGGGGCACAAGGCATGACCTGCAGGGGCTCAAGTCTCCCTGGGCGGATCTATTACATGCATTAAAATAATTTACGCTCGGCCCTATAAGGAGTTTAATTCGTCGTGCCATCATCTAGTCCAGAAGTGCTCCTCTTCGTCGTGAATTATTTTTGAAGTATTTATGTGGACCTCACCGAAAATCACCCCAGTCAGCAAACTGAGAAATGGAAAGACATTAAGAGGAGGCGTTGACCCCAGGGTCACAGGCATGAGTGTGGCCAGGGTCAACAGGGTGGGAGAGGGAGCTGGGGTGGCTGCAGCAGATGGTGACCAGGCTGTCGGGCTCTGTCCTCCCTGCCCACACCTTGGCATGGGCAGGGCACATGTATTTTTCATATGAGTGGCTGTGGTAATAACTGATGTGTGTAGCATTTCTGTTTGCAAAGCACTTCCCCATGTTCTCGTGTGTGGGCAGGGAGGACAGTAAGCCTGCACAGCACATGTTAGCAGCCTCTTTTACAGATGAGGAAACTGAGGCTCAGAGGGACAAAGACATGGGCACAGTTTAGCAGATACAGACTTGGAACCAAGTTTCCTGATTGCAGCTACCCACTTGGCAGCTGTGAGTCCTTTTGTAGAGCTTGGGATGCTGGTCTCAGATGAACCCAATGCACGGGGATATCAGACCAGTTTCATCAATGCAGCGGACTGCCTGCCCTTCCGCCCACCCACAGACACATACCCACACACTACAGGTAAGAAGGACCACAGCCGAGTTCTCAAGGACACTGCTGGTCTGACATTGAGTTTAGTCAATATTCTTCTTTGTTTGGGGGGTCTCATTTCTGGAGACTGCTGAAAGAACTTCCTTTTTAAAAGCTAACAAGATTTCCACAACACTCCAGTGATTATTATCAAAGATAATTGGGCTGGGAATTTTATTTATTCAATAAATATTTATTTAAGGTCTTACTCTGTACCAGGTACTACTTGCACCACAGCTCTGACTGGTCCCTGAGCTCATGAAATTTACAGTTCCAGCAAGGAAAGCAGGCCATAAGCATGTAAACCAAGGGGTAAACAAGGTACTTCTAGGGAGTAACTGATTACTGCCACAAGGAAGATAGAAATAAGATGATAGACTGTGGTGTGGTACAGAGGCCAGGAACACATGGATCCAGTGGTGACAGAAAGCTTCTCTGAGTGACATCTGAGTAGAAACCTAAGGAAGGGAAGGTGCCCAGCTTGGAAAGGGCAAGAGGAAACAAGTGCAAAGGCCCTGGGGCAGGAATGGTTTTGGCAAGCCTGAAGTACAAAGAGCCATGTTGACTGGAGAGGGAGGGTATTGAGGGAGAGATGGAGGATGAAGTTAGAGAGGTTGGCAAAGTCAGACCATGTAGGGCCTCAAAGGCCAAGGTAAGGAGTATGGATTTTATTCTAATGTAAGAGGAAGCCACTGGAGGGTTCTAAGCAGTGTAGTGACATGTGCTGATCTGTTGAATAAAAAGCTGATTGAGTTTCATGATTCCTCAAAACTTTAAACACAGAATTACCCACTGATCCAGCAGTTCCACTCCTAGGTATATGCCCCAAATAATTGAAACCAGCTTCCCAAATACTTGTACACGAATATTCATAGCAATACTATGTGATATAGCCAAGAGGTGAAAACAACCCAATGTCCATCAATGGATGAATAGAAAAGCAAAATGTGGTATAAACATACAATGCAAGATTATTCAGTCATAGGAAGGAATGACATACTGATACATGCTACCAAGTGGGTGAACTTCGAAAACATTGTGCTAAGTGAAACGTGTCAGATGCAAAAGGTCACATATTGTATCGTTCCATTTATATGAAATATCCAGAACTGGTAAATCCATGGAGACTTTGCATATTGCTGGGGAGGGGGGGATAGAAAGTCACTGGTTAATGGCTGTGGGGTTTTCTTTTGGAGTAATAAAGACGTTTGGGAACCTATACAGCCAATGGCTGGGCAACATAGTGAATGTACTTACTAAATGCCACTGAATCATAGACTTTAAAACAGTTAATTTTATATAAGTGAATCTCACCTCAATAATATATATATATTTTTAATTTTTAAAACAGAAGTTGATATTCTTGGGCACATGGATCCTTCCATGTCATTCCAGACCAATGCCCTGGACACCAAAGCCCTGCAGGGCCCCTTCTTTGAATGCCTCTGAAACCTGGGCCCTCACACACCTCACTGCTGCTTCCCCCAGTTCAGGGCCATCTTTTT
This sequence comes from Aethalodelphis obliquidens, assembly GCF_003676395.1. Taxonomy (NCBI): domain Eukaryota; kingdom Metazoa; phylum Chordata; class Mammalia; order Artiodactyla; family Delphinidae; genus Aethalodelphis; species Aethalodelphis obliquidens. The sequence continues at coordinate 1,629,886 of NW_020837987.1, read as the reverse complement.
GAATAAGGCCCTGTCGACCTGCTGGCAGCCAGTAAATCCTCTGGCCCAAAGAAAGGACCTTCTCTGACCACTTATCTAAAGGGACAACCCCCCAACCCCCACCCCCACCCCCCACCCCCTCCACCACCCCCCGCTTTCCAACAAATCACTGAGGGGGTGGGGTGAGAAGCCGGGGCAGGGACCCTCCTTGCGTCTCCTCTGCTGGGTCCCCAGAACCTGGCACAAATGGTGACCCACTCTTCCGAGCAACGCCCCCACTCCACCCTCCAGTGCTACTGGGCCCCAATTTCTGGTAACAGCAATGATTCTGAGGAGGAAATGGGCAGCAATTTGGGAGGAAAACAGAGTTCAGGTGTCAATAATTTAAAAGGTACGCGGCATTGATCCCTGTCCGAGGTAATAGCATGAGCAGCTGGCGCCGTGCAGGACCCGCGCGCCCTCCTTGGGACCCGATACCACAGCGAGCCCCGTTGGAGCTTTTATCCACTTCCTCGCCAAAAGAGAAGCCCTGGGGACCGGGAGCTTGGAGCCCAAGCCTCGGAGCGGGGGGCCTTCTCCCCTCCGGCCAACGCTCCTTTGATCCCTCAGGGGCGAGGGGCTGAGTCAGAGGCCGGGTTGCGGGGTCCGCGCCGAAGAAACCAGCCCCCGACCCGCGGCGGCACGGAGACTCCGGGCGCTCCCACCTGGCGCCGCGCCCGCTCAGTGCCCGCCCAGCCCGGGCGCCCCTCTCCAGGCGCGCTGCCCAGTGACCTGCTCCATCAGTCCGCCAGGTCTCCTGGAGGAAGGAAAAAACATTGAAAATGAAACCCTACCCAGCGGAGAGCTTCCACGTTGGGCTGGTTTTCTGTTTGGGGGTTCCCGATGCTCCCCCCAGCTTGGGCTGGAGAGAAGCACAGTTGAGTGCCGGTCCCAGTCTCTCAGGCTGCGCTCCCTGCAACCCGAGAGAAAGGCCCACCAAGCCGGGTGAAGCCCACCGGGACCCGCAGTTACTTTTATTGATTTTCTGGAGATCTGGCAGCCAAAAGTAGAGGCGTGGTGCGCAGGGGAAAGAGGCCAGACATACCCAGACCGGGATGTCTAAGTTGGGTGCGCTCCTTTGTTCAGGAGGTTTCCAAGCCATTCGAGTGAACCTGCCACCAAAAATCGCTTGTAAACGAAGAAGGCAGGGACTGACCCAAAGTATGAGGAGCAATTTGTGCGGGCTTCTGGTTTCGCTTTCTCAGTGTGCATCGTTTTTAAACAACGTGACTTCTAACCCTCAACTTTGCTATCCCTCTTTCTCCCACTGTCTGCCCTTTCTGGGAGAGGCAGTGAGGTTGACACACTTCAGACAAATCACAGCAGCCAACTTCCTGTCCGGCCCCATTTCTACTGAGAAACCCTCCCTCCACCTCTCCGGGGTGCAGGTAACTGGACTGATGGAGCCTCCTTCACGGCCTCTCCCAGCCAAACTTCTCATAACCCAAGGCATAAATAATCACACGTTTTATAAATAGCCGTGGACAAGAGGCTGTAAAACAACGAAGATATATTTGTGCCTTTATGTCCTAGAAATATTTCCTAAAACGACTGTTTTATTTGGTGTGGGTTGAATGGGGGCGTGTGTATACATAACAATCCCCAAAGTTTTCCCCTCCCCCCCCTCCCCCCCGTCAGGTCAGACCAGCGCTATCGTTAGCAAATTGATAAGGTTCCATGGGCAAGCTTTATTCGTTCTGACACGAGCCTATGACACTTTATAAAAAGAAGTAATCCAGAACAATCTCTAGGTAATTAACACCTAGATAAACAAACATAAATTTCTATATTGCATTTATTTGGACTACCACTCAAATATGCGTGAACCATGCTTTTTTAATTAAAAGATAAATCCATGTGACACTTAGCCTCAAACTTAATTATTCAGCATAGTATAATAAAAAATAGAGCCCATTAAATGTGTCTTGCACTGTATTTCTGTATTAACAGCAAAACAGTTTGGTCTGGGATCATTTAAATTTTCCCCCTCCTCTTTGCTTGTGATTTCCCTGTTCACAAAAGCCCTTCCTCTCCCTCCCTCCCTCCCTCCCTCCCTCCCTCCATCTTTCTCTTTTCTCTTAACACCAACAGGTGATGAGATTAAAACTCTTCACAAGCCCCTACATGGAATGCTCAGCTGGGCAACATTTTTAATATTACATTACACCATGAATTTTTTTCCTTCCCCATGGAAACATACTCTCTAGTTCTGTGGAACGGGACCAGCCCTTCTATCTTGAAAAGAAGATCACAATATTTAACATTAATTTCCTTGGGATTGTGCTTACAATACACCAGGTGAGGTTTTCATAATATACTGTTACAATACAAATGTTCAACAGAGAAGGGGAAGTGTGCAAACCCCAAACTACAAGAGACAGCAGGGTTATCATCTTTATAAAAGTTTCAGCACAAAATACTACCTTAACACAGTATCAGCAGCTCAGCAGTTTCCAGCTGCCAGGAAGAGAAATTCACATTTGAGGCATCCCCCACCTAGTTGAAGTAGAACTCAGCAAGGATATATAAACAATGACCACGTGCCAGGCATTGTGTGGCGGGCTGTGCGCACCTTGTCAACTTTCACCCTTACAGCAAAGGTGATGTGGCAGAGAAGATTTGAACCCAAGTCTCGAGTTAGCAAAGCCCGTGCTCTGAGCCCCTTGGCTCCCCCGATTGGCCTCATACTGGCCTCCTGAGTTAAGGGCAGCAATAGCTTGGTTCCGCCGAGACATGTGCCTTTAGAGGGAGTGGCCTTGGACCCAGGTTGACCAACCGTTCAGGTTTGTCCAGGACTGCCCTGCTTTTAGCACTGGAAGTTCCACGTACTGGGAAACGCTTTAGTCCAGGGAAATCAGGATGTTCACCATCCTATGTACACTCCTCCAGCAAATAGTGCTGCCGCCACGGTGGCCAAACCCGTCAACAAAGGGATAGACTGGAGCCGTACAAAGACCTTGAATTGGGACCAGGAGACTCCCACCCACTCCTTCCCAGAAAACTGAGGTCCCTGGGTGTGATCTATGACTGATGGTTCTCTGGGATCCTGTAAATCTGTTGAAGAAGGCATTTGGGTCATGCTACATCGACTCCCATCTTGCTGACTTCTGAACAAGCCAGAAAGCCATGCATCTGCAGAATGCACTCCGTTTCAATGCTCAAGTGGGTTCCTAGCCGGTGTCAGTTTCAATAACAGTCCGTGGAACCTGGTGGTACCTAGCTTGCTGTCTGTGCAGCTTGTAACATAGTTATCTACTACTATCTCATTTAATCCCAGTAAGAGCCTGCTGTGGGCACCATTTTCCACTTCACAGATAAAGAAGCAGATCTGGGGAGGTGGAATGACCTGCTTGGATCCCACAGCTCAGAGAGGTCGAGACAGGCCTCCCAAGCCCCATTACACCCGCACGGCCTTTGCACATGCTTCTCCTCTAGCCGGCATGATCTCCTTCATATCTCAGTTCATTGTCACCTCTTAGGGAAGTCTTCTGTGACATGAAAAATCCATCTTATCCCTGAATCTCCTCTTCTAGATGTGTTATATTTATTTGTGTGATTATCAGATTGAAGTCTATTTTCTCCTTAGACAGTGATCTGTGGGCATGATCTCTGACTCACCTGTGTATCTCCAGCCCATAGCCTGATGCCTGGCACACAGTAGGTCCCCTGTAAACGTTCAGCAGACAAGTGAGTGGAATAACATCTAACACCAAGACCAACTCTTTTCCCCCAGCATCCCACTCTTTCCCCATCTGCCCACAAGACACTGAGAATGGCAAGAAAGTGGTTAAAATACTGATTTTTCAAATGAGAAAATTGGAAAACAAAAAGTTTAAGACATTTGTCCAGGATCATTTTATCTGAAGGGGGTGAGTGTGGAGGAATCATGACCACCTGACCTCCAGGGAGACTTTTCCAAAACACAAGGGGGTTTAGTGTACCGTATTTTGTGTATGTGAAATTAATCTCAAATTTATCCATAACTTATTACACCAGAGTGGTGACGATATCTAGCATCTGTAGAGTTCTTTATAAACCTACACATAATTTCCCCTACGTTATTGCATTTAACTCCATAACTTTACAGGTAACGATCAATGAACTCAGAACAGTTAAACTGCTCAAGATCAAGTAGCCAATAAGTAGTTCAGGGTTCAGATTTAAGTCAGGACACCTCAATCTTGTAATTCTTTACAACGGACTGATCTGCCAATTGTCTGTGACTATAGAAGAGCTCAAAATATTTTGATGGAAATACATGTTGAAGCTTCTTAAAAAGGCCTCCTTCCAGTTTTATTTTTATTTTGTAACAGCTTTATTGAGATATAATTCACATGCCATAAAATTCACCCTTTTAAAGTATACAACTCAGTGGTTTTTAATATATTCAGAGCTGGGCAACCAGCATCACTATCTAATTTTAGAGCGTCTGTATCTCTGGGAGAAGAGAACTCCTCCCCCTCAGCCATCAGTCACCCCCATCCTCCCCTCCCCACAACCCCAGCAACCACAGGACTGGCTTCTTTAGTGACTGGCTTCATCAACCTAACGCAGTGTTTTCAAGGTTCATCCACGTTGCAGCCTGTGTCAGTGCTCCATCCCTTTCCACGGCAGAATAAGAGTCCATTCTTGACAAAACACTAATTTGAAAAGATACATGCCCCCTAATGTTCACAGCAGCACCATTTACAGTAGCCAAGACATGGAAACAACCTAAATGCCCATCGACAGAGGCATGGATAAAGGAGATGCGGTGTGAGGGCTTCCCTGGTGGCGCAGTGGTTGAGAGTCCGCCTGCTGATGCAGGGGACACGGGTTCATGCCCCGGTCCAGGAATATCCCACATGCCGCGGAGCGGCTGAGCCCGTGAGCCATGGCCGCTGAGCCTGCGCGTCCGGAGCCTGTTGCTCCACAACGGGAGAGGCCACAACAGTGAGAGGCCCGCGTACCGTGGAAAAAAAAAAAAAAAAAAAAAGAAGATGCGGTGTGTATGCATATACAATGGAATATTACTCAGCCGTAAAAAAGGAATGAAATAATGCCATTTGCAGCAACATGGACGGACCTAGAGATGATCATACAAAGTGAAGTAAGTCAGACAGAGGAAGACAAAGATCATATGATATCGCTTACGTGTGGCATCTAAAATATGACACAAACAAACCTATTTATGAAACAGAAACAGACTCACAGACATAGAGAACAGACTTATGGCTGCCAAGGGGGAGGGATGGATTGGGAGTTTGGGGTTAGCTGATTCAAATTATTACGTATAGAATGGATAAATAATAAGGTTCTACTGTTTAGCACAGGAAACTATACTTAATATCCTGTGATAAATCATAATGGAAAAGAAAAAAAATTCCTTCTGTGGATAAACCACATTTTGATCATCTATTTATCACACAGTTTTTAAATACACATTTTGAACCAATATGTGAAATTCAGAGGCTTCCCCCAAAATCCAGGTGTCCAGTGTCTCTTACAAAGTCAGAAGCCCTGATGCCGCCTTCTTCGTGGTGATGAGCAGCAGTGCTGGGATCCCCCATGGCCTCCGAGACCGCCCCCCTCCCAATTTCTACTCTCCTCCTCTCGCCACTGAGGCATCCTGCCTGGCCCCTGGAGGCATTTGGGATCAGGATCCATCATGTATGCAGAGTTACAGCCCCTTAATCAACCTTCCTTCCCTGATGGGTTCATTTTCTGATGCTTCCCTAACTCCTCGTAACTCACCTTTGTTGTTTCTAACAACGGACTCTCGGGACTGCCAAAGATTTCATTCAAGTCATCTGCTCCCTTCCAGGGACACCAACAGTCTGGCCTCCTCCTGAAAGGAACCCGGTGACTTACAAATTCCTGTATTGTGGCTGGATGCCTTTGTTTGCAACATTTCGGTGGGCCAGCCTATTCCAGAGCTGAAGCATGCACATGCAAGCTCGGTTTTGAAACCAGACCACCACCGACAACAAAAAAACAAGCCAAAAAGCAAAAACTTCCCTGGTGGCGCAGTGGTTGAGAGTCCGCCTGCCGATGCAGGGGACACGGGTTTGTGCCCCGGTCCAGGAAGATCCCACATGCCGCGGAGCAGCTGGGCCCGTGAGCCACGGCCACGAAGCCTGTGCTCCGCAACCGGAGAGGCCACAACAGTGAGAGGCCCGCGTACCACACACACACACACACACAAAAGCAATCCTGTGCATCAAGTGTGGGGCACACACTCCAAACCTCCTCAGATCGGTGGCAGAGTTCTGTTTTTCAGCTGCCCAGATACCGTAGACTTTATTATTCTTTGTCCTTTCCTTTGCTTCTGGAGAAAGAATTCATATTGTCCTCTGATCATTCAGAGGGAAAAGACTTCCTTGCATTTAATGATATTTTTAAAACTTGCTACCAGTAAAGGGAAATAATAGATCCCAATGCCTTAAGTGTCTTGTATAATTGCTAGTATATGAGGAGCATTGGTATTTGCATAGGTATTACCTCACTAAAACCCATGTCTGCAAGCTTTCAAAGAAACATAGTTCACAAATGCACATGGGTGTGCATACACACACACACACACACACACACACACACACACACACACAGATACACATGCTATTCGTACTGCACAGAGATACTCTTCAGCTTGAAAAAGCACCAGGTTATGGGAACCATCCACCCAGGATACTGCAGGGGTTTTTGTAAGAAGTGGGGTTTGACCAAGTCTTATCAAAATCTGAAAAAGCTGCAAAAATATGTTTCCCTCCTCCTAGTAAACATATGTGAATAGGAAAAGTTTTTTTTTCCCCCAGAGGTAGAGGTTTTATTGCTTAAAACACTGGATAAAACTGGACTGCTTCAAAGACATTTTATTCTAACAGCAGAAAGAAAACAGTCATTGCTGAAAAAACAACTTTTAATACTTTCTATACCAGAATAAAGTTCTGTCAACTGATGTATTATAATAATAAATAATGACCAAGAATAAACTTTAAATACAAAGTTTTCTACTTGTTACAAGCATAGCAACAAAATCCTCTACTCTATTGATCTCAGATTTCCTCCAAGATAGATTTTTTTCTTTGTGTAGGAATGTAGACAGTATTATGACCAGCATCACAGACTACAGAAGTTACAGGGTAAAAACTTGACATGTTTAGATATGAGAACCTGATGACATTCAGAAACTGACACTGCATCACTGCGGCTGTCACTTGTTTGTATTACAAGTTACAAATGTTCTGGAAAGAAGGCCTGTGTCAGGGGGGAAATAAGGATGGTAGCACTGGACAAAATGGAATCAACACACACGCCACAAAGAAGAGGGGATGTTCCCAGTGTCACAAACAGAATTATTGCCTGTCGCATCTGACGATGCTCAGAAGACACAAAAGGATACTGAAAGAGCGCCCAAAGTGCTAGAAATGGAACGTGGCTCTCGTTTTTTTCCACTTTTTTTCCTCTTTTTTGCTCTTTTTACTTTTTTTTCTTCTTTTTTATATTTTTCTTTGCTAAGATACCAAAGGCAGGGCAAACACACAGAAAGCAAGCGACTGGCACAGTCACCAAACACAGTAGTGCATTTAAAATCCTAAAGCTTACTACAGTCGGAAAGTTTTCAATAACATTTCAGTCCTTTCTCTAGGATCATAGAAACAGTTGCATTAAGTTTATCAACTCGATTTAAGTAAGGCAGTGAGAACTATTCTAGAAAAACAAGAAAGCAGCTTGCTCTATGCCAGATGGGTCCACGTTGTACAGCGACCACGTTTACACTGAAACCCCGGGTGGATGTCACCCTCTCGACAGCATATGCAAACCGGATTCCTTATTAGCCTGAGATTCCTTCTGGTCTCAGGATAGCGAAGCATTTTATTTACATTGATTGCAGTTCAGTATTTTTGTAAACTGCTGTAGGCAGAGCTGAAGTTTTTAAGGCCCTGGGGTTTTATTCTGTGCTCCCAGCCTGCAAGGAGATATCTATCTTTTTTTTTTTTTTTTAAGTCTGAATGATTTTTTTAGAAGAAGTTAATACTTCAATACTTCTCCACCGTCACAAGCAACAGCACCAATTTCGTGTCACGCAAAGGAAGTATGTTAAGAGGCTGAACTTTGACACCACACTAGCAGATTCAGGAATAAACCATTAACTAGTCTTCGTAAATTGTTTTTTAAAAGAATGAGTTGTTTCATTATTGGCTCTCCAATCTCCCTCTGGGTGGTGCAGAACTTGATAAATTTGGAGTATCCAATCAGTAGAAAATCTAAAATCTACAAAAATATAGAACACATTTGTTTTACAAAAACAGACATTTTAACTTAAACAGTCTTCTTCATTAGTGATAGAGAGCAGGATGTTTAGATTCATATTTTAATACAAGCTATTTCATAAGAGCTTGCTGGAGAAGAAAATCTTGCTTCGTGTCTGTGAGACTTACAAAAACTAACACACGAAAAAAATCTGATAATAAGGACCAAAGCAGCCTTCTTTCAAGTAAAATTTTTAAAATCATAATAAAAACAATCTATTGTTACATAAACTTCCATTCCTCACCAGCACCTTCTGTGGATAAGGTGGGCTAGTTTTTCTAAGCATTTTTATATCATGTACCCCTAAAAAATTTTTTATTAGCAAGCTTCTTGTAAATTCCTCCAAAAAAAAAAAAAAAAAAGAAAAAAAGACAACCAAGAAAAAAGCATTTCCCTCCATACTGCAATTTGATCTAAAAAAAAAGGAATTACTCATCAAACTTGCACTGGACATTTGTCTGCAGATACTTCCTGACCATTGATTCATTTGGCTGTGGGTGTTTTTAAAATGCACGTTGAAGATGGCAATCCTCTGCAGTGCCGGTCAGCCCTGGCGCTGGCTGCGGGCCGGCTAAGGTTTCTCTGAGAGTGCAGTTACAACACCACGTGAATTGATTTTCTCTGCAGTGACCGCTCCAGTCAGACTGGCACCGCGGCCGCCTCCCAACACATCCCATTAGGGTGCGAGGCAGATGACAGCAGCTGGTGTCAGATTATAGAGGTGTTTTCAACGATGAAAACACAGCCCCTCCATCTTCAAGGCAACACTAAATCATTTAGATGGTATCGTTTTTCAGTTAAGAGCATGATTTTTGAACAAAGACGACTCTAGCATTGGAAGGGCCCCCAGCTTTCTTGAGCTCGGAGGACACCAAGCATTTCTGAAATCCCTTTTCTCCCACCTGCATTGTTTGGAAATACTTGTTGCCGGGTAACAGTTTAGCAGCCATTTTCAAGGGCTGGGGATTTTTTTTTTAATATATATATAGCTATCTTTTTAAATTTTTTAAATGTTCTATACACTAGAGGGGAGGTTGTACATGATTTTTTCCCCTTGGAATGCAGTTAGCAAACTCTTTTACCAGATGCATAATCTGAAAACTGTGTAAAATAATATTGCAATATCCGGGTTGGTTGGCTCAGTTGCGTTCCTCCTGGGCCTTGCTGCCCTCCTCCGTTGGCTCCGCTGAGCTCCCCGCCTTGACAGCTGTGGGGTCTTCGAAATTCCCAGAAGCCTCCGAGTCGACTCTGGAGCGCTTGAACCTGCGGTCGGGATACTGGCTGTTGTCAAAAGGCATGCGATGGACGCAGAGGACGTGGGTCTTCAGATTTCCCTTCTGAGAGGCACTGTAGGGACAGTAGCGGCACTGGAAAGGCCTGTGACCTGTGGGCAGAAAGAGTGGCCGGTCAGCTCTGCCGTTTACCCCCCTTCCCGGCCCCCAGCGCTCAAAGGACCATGATCATGATTACCAATATTATTAATATCATCGGTGTTATTGCCTTGCAAAAATCAAATGGCAAAGAATGAAGATGCAGCCCATATAACTATTTGGATAAGTAATAAGTTACTTGGATAAATAATGTTACCAAATAATAATAACTTGGACAGGAATTTCCATCATGGCCAGAGTTTTTAATTCAGAGTTTCTAGGCAACAGAAGAGAAAGTTCCCAACACCTGGAAATTCTTTTATAAAAAGTTAGGTAGCAAATATTTTAGCCTTTGCAGGCCAAGGTCAAAGATATGATGTAGGTACTAATATAGCAAGAGAGGAAATAAATTTCCAAATTTTTGTTGATGAAATTCAAAACTTTATTTATGGATACTGAAATCTGAATTTTATATAATTTTCATATGTGATGAAATATTATTCTTGTTGGGTTTTTTTTTCAACCATTTAAAAATGTAAAAACCGTTCTTAGCTTGCAGACCATACGAAAACAGACAGGAGACGGATTTGAGCCTTGGACTGTACTTTGCTGACCCTAGCTCCACACAAAAAAGCCATAAATCCCGCCATCTGAGATTCTGACTCAGGTCTCCAAGCCAGTTCACTTTCTTATCCTCCCACTAACTCTTTTTATCTTAACTCTTAAGATAAGCAAATCAAGAGTGACCAGGGAGGGTGTTTGGGGTGGGGTGAGAGAGGGATATTACCCAAGCCTTGTTCTTGGGTGGAGCGGAAGTGCCAAGCTGGAAGAATTTGGGAATCTCAGGATTTCAAGAGGAGGCAGCAGAAGGTATCAGAGAGGAACCTGGACATTAGGATAATCAAGGACAACCTAGTTTTAAAGAAATTTGATTTTGAATAGTGACGCTTGGACTCAAACTTTACTAGAAAGGCTATAAATCAGAACAGAAGATGGATTGTGTGAAATCCATCTGCTCCTTCAGGCTTGATTTCTCTGTCCGGATGCACAGCAGGCGTGTACACATTTCTGCCATCTTAAGGAACCAGTAAAGCATCTGGTTTGGGAAGTTATAATGGAACAGTTGTATTCTGCCTGATGCTGGGAAGCGGTAGATACGCAATTCCTGGAAGCTGTTTTACCCAGCACCCAGAGAGGTCAAGACCCAGGGCTGGGTTTCATTTGCTCAGAAAAATAAACAAGTAAATAAATGGGCCCAACCGTTTACCCCAGAAAACATCTGAACAGCATATTCAGCACTTTTACTAGAATGGTGATAGCAGAAGTCCTGTGTATCTACTTAGCAAAACAGTTTTGTTCTTGAAGAACTGGAGGCCAACCAAACGTTTGGAGCTGAAACTCATTTTCTCACCAAATTGCACACAGTGCTAGATTCTTGCTTCTTTCTTAGTGGGCTCCAGGAATTAGCTCTCTCCTTCTTCCCTCCTAGACAATTGGCCCCTGGGCAAATCCATTCTACCTGTTGAACCTTTCTCCTTCCAAAACCCCCCTTCTAAGCTTAGTCCAGTGTACACCAACTCTTGCTAGACTATGAACATGGCAGCCTGCAAGAGGGCTTCCTGCTTCTAGCTTCCCTACTTCCTGCCCATCCTCCCCAGGGATACCACAGTGAGTACCTAAAGCAGAAGCTCAGCTGTGATTTCCTCGCCCAAATTTTGATGGCCACCTACCCCCTCACCTTCATAGCTCAGTCCCAGCACCTCTCAAGTCTCCTGGGAGCATCCCCCCTTTGCCCACTCCAAACCAAACGATTAGATGGTCTCTGCAAAAAGGCTTCATTCCACAGGGTCCCCATACCCTTGCTGTGCTACTCTCTCCCTGAAATACTTCTATTCTCTGCAGACCCAAACCCCATTCTTCTTTCAAGGCTCTGCCCAACTGGGACGCATGTTTTATGGGGCTGCTGTGTGTGTGTGTTGATCACCATGACTATCTATGTGTTCCTGAAGCAGGAGGCATAGCCATCTTAATATCACTGGTGCCAAGTCCACTACCTGGCACAGAGCAAGCAGGCATTAACTGTTTGTGGACTGTATTATTATCTTACTGCTTCACCTTGCCTTTTTTTTTAATACAAATTTTTGGATAGAGTTTTCTCTTGTTTCTGTTGTTGTACCTAACACAAGGCTGAAGTTGATCAACTCTCCCACTTGCAAAAGCCAATTTGCAAGTCCATGGAGGTAAGAACAAATGAAACCCAAGAAAAGCGCACTTGCTGTTGGACCTTCCACATAGCCTACCACAGCAAGAAGAGCACAGACAGTCAGCAGGAGGGGCCTGACCACCATTGTCAAGTAAGAGAAGGATTCGTGAGCACCATTCACTTCTTACCTTCCTGCTACCCAACCCCACCCTTTGGGCTCGGTCGCCCCTCACACAGATGACAGGGAAGACCCTGGGATGGTGCTGGAGGAGAACTGAGACTCTACCTCTAGTGGACTTAGCATATTTACGAAGAATATACATGGCCCTACTCTTCATCACGTTGGAGTTAGAGCATAGACTGAAGGGAAGAATCGTGGTTCTGATCAGTGGCAGTAGGATAGGAAAAGCCGTGCCCATTCTCCCCACCATAATCATGAATCTAAGTCAGCGCTAAGCTGGGCCTCAGTGAGTTTCCAACAGATCCCAAGACTCAACCACCTAACTCATGAAGTCGTCATCCCTATGGACATGAAGCTATGCCCAGGGCTCAGTGAGGGAGGATTTGAGGTTCTCTGAAAGGGCAGCTCTTGAGCAGGAGAAAGGAGGGCCCAAATCTGTAGCTGGAGGCATAGGAACCAACTGAGGGTCATTCAGAGAACCTGAGGAGTAGAGCTGAGACTTCTCTCAGGAGGTTTAAAAAATGTTTTTAAAGTTTTGTCCAAATCTTCTCAGAAATGGATTATATTTTCTGGGTTCCCCCCAAGGGCAGCCCTGTGGCAGCTCACAGAGGAGGGGTGACCACTATCCTAACCACCATGGCTCAGAAAAAGCTGGGGCTAACTTGTCAATTTATTTATTTCATGGCAATAAGTGACTGATGGAGAAAATCATGGTGGTCTGACAAGTCTTTGGAGTTAAGGACTCCAAACAATAAATAAAAATAAATAAAGAGAGTCAAACTCTTGGTACCATGATCCAAAGAGGCTAGCAGAACCATGAAGCAAAATTACCAAACCAAGGTATTATTTAACAAATTTACCTCAGGTCACCAGGATTCACACTGGTTCCTCCATTCTTCCATTGCTTTTTTTTCCCATCTATGAAAGCTGTTTATTGTATTTTCTATTATTATTACTGAATAATACATTTCTGTATGAATCTATGCTACAACCTGTGCTACAACCTGCCAATTGTGTCACCGTGGGACGCACATGCTTCTTAGCAAACCAAACAGAGAACCTCAAGTATCGCATTTATTCACAATAAGAGCTTTTTCAAATTGGCCAACTTGACATAAAAGCACTTAGTATATTTTTCCCACCGATTGATTTTAAAATATTAATCATGATTTTATCCTATGGTTATATCTGAATCTCTATTTCTTGGTAGAGTCAAAGACGTACAGTAATTCTGGCATATTTGGATACTTCAGTGGTCAAACCATTAGTACTGAAGTAGTTTTTATTTTAACTTAGGTGAGCTGGAGAGCTATATGTAAAGGTATAATGTTATGCATGTGTACATTTGTAGAAAGAAATCTATACAATACTGGAATCATCGTAAATCCTGATTTTGCAATATACCTTGTAAGTAGAAGCACTGTAGATAATGGTAGCACCTGAAGATCCCAAAGGCCTACGTCCCACAGGTTTTCACATACATTTTTGTATGTTTAACCTCACATTTGAGCTTTACGGCAGTTTTGTAAAGGATATCAACCCCATTGCACAGAGAAGTAACTTAAGATATAGCAAACTTGGATGGTTTGACTTTAAAACAAATTTCCAATGTATATAACATACTCAGATGTCCTAATTCTCCAATCCTTATGAGAACCATGATTACAATGTGTTTTTGTAGGACACACACACACACACACACACACACCCTTGTGAGGGGTTAGTTGAAAGTTTCCCATGAGACTGATGTAGAAGAAAATTATCTGAAGAAATGAGAGGTCCATCCTGAGGGAGGTGATTGTGAGGGGCTGAGACGAGTCCGGAAGAAAGCATTGTGTTCTCTCAAGAATCAATTGTAAGTGAAAGGTTGATCCTTTGGTGATGAGAACATTTACTCCCAAACAGAAAGCTGTTGGTATGCAAAGCACTTTTGGAAACTTGATACATTTCCCAGTCCAGCTAAATCTGGATGAAAAGTTTCATATTTCTCTATACCATTCATCCATTCGAAGTCCCTGGTATTGGCACAAACACAGTGATATGTTAGGTTTTGGTCAAAGAACATAAGCAAGGACTTCAGAACAAACCCCAAAGCTGAGAGCTCCACTAAATATTCTACTGTGATTTTCTGATATGTGTGACAGAACAAGGGACCCACCTGAAGGCAGAGACAGAGGGAGAGTCTGGAAATCTGCACTGACCTTTCTTACCTTCTTGCTGCAGTGGATGTGGGGCTCTGAGGAAATCAGATCTCCAGGTGGAGGCAGGTCAACTGTCCCCTGAAGAGAAGCCCTTAGGGTGACAAACTCTACAAACTTCCATCCATCACATTTTAATGAGAGGAAAGACCAGCCTGTGCTGCCTGTGCCCACCTTGGTAAACTGGAGATGGAGGTGGCCATTCACTTGGGTCTATAGGTGGCGATGAAGATGCTACTGTCCATCAGTTTCTAAGAAGTAGCAAAGGCTATAAGACAGAGTTGAGTCTAACAGATTTTCTTGGTGATTGAATTTAAGAGAATAAGTGTACTCACCCCTGCCAGCTCCCCATTTGAGGAGAGCATCAAAACACTGGCCTCTCTCAAGTTCAACCCCACAAAGAAGCACTGCCCTCCAGGGTGTCCTTTGGCCCCTCTGAACACAGGAGATCCTTTCCTGCACACGCCTGACCACAGAGAGCTCTCTCAGTTTTGCATCTTTGCTTTCAGGTGTCCTCCTGCCCTGCGGTAGCAGTATGAGTCCGACCAGGAGCTTGGGTTCAAAGCTTAGCTTTCCCTCTCTGTGAGGCTGGGAGGCTACTAACACCCAAGCTTCAGTTTCCCCTCTGTCTGACCTTGAGTGAGCACTTGATCTCTCAAGGCTTCAGTTTCCACACCTTGGAAATGGGGGGATAATACTAATACTGACACCATAAGCCTGTTGTGAGGATAGATGAGACGGTGTGTCGAATTTGTAAATGACAAAGAGCTATACGGATGTCAGCAGTCTGTCATTGCTATGGTTGCTGATTTCATTGTTGTCATCCTGTTCCTTATCTAAGCCTGGTCAAGGGAGGCTATGCTTTGTTCTTCATCAAAAGCACTGATTCGACCAGCATTTCGTGTGTCACTGTTTCACACTAGCCTGCCTGTTCCAGGTGGTCTTGGGTTAAAGCCAGAGATGTTGTCTCTCCTCCAGGCACCTGCCTTTGGAGGGGGCTTGGGGAACTGGAAGACCTCCAGAGTCCAAAGAAACAAGTTGTTAGCAGGGGCATTTCCCTTGGACGAAGTTCAGCAAACGTGGGCTGGGCTGGGCTGGGTTGTGGTCACAGGCGCATGCGGGAAGGATCTCGCATCTAGAGGGTCCTCTTCTGGTACAAGGCTGGCATTTTGAGGGAATGCAGTGTGGGAGGTGGTAGAGGTGACTGGGGGCTCCGAGAGCTCAGCTGAGAGGAACGTGAGCCCTTGCACGCCCTTCCACCCTCTTCGCCCTCAAAGCCCTGAGTTTGCTGCCTCTGGCCACAGGGACCTCTCTGCTCTCCAGTTGCTTTATATACTTTATACCCTTTCTCACCACAGGACCTTGGCCCAATCCTGTCCCATTCCCTCCACGAGAATGCTCCCTCACCTACTCCATCGAATTACTGTAATCCCGTCCTTCAGCGCAGCTGCCTCAGCCTCACGAAGGCCTCCCCTGTGTGGGTCCCCTCAGACCCACTGAGGTTCATCATAGCAAACTCTTCTCTTCCACAGTAGAGCATCCAACAAGAGTAGCTCAACAAATAAACAATTATGTTGTCTTCCCCACAAGACTGACTCTCGGCTCCATGGCTCAGGGACTGTGGGGTTTTGTTTTGGGTTTGTTTTTTGGTTTTTCTGATTACTGCTGTTTTTCACCACCTAGTACAGAGTTTGGGATGTCAAAGATATCCATCAAGTATTTTTCAAGCAAAACTATACGTGAATGGATGGATGGATGGATGAAGGAAAGAGGGAGGTAGCCAAGAGAAGGGAAGAAGAGAGGAATGCTACCCCAGACAGAGGATGCGCCTGACCCTGGAACAGGAAGGCTGGGTGGGTGCTGGGGCGTGGAAGCAGGGCAGTATGGTGGAGGTGGAGCTCAGCGAGAGCTGGGCAGGGGAAAGGGCCACAGGACCCCCTGGGGAGCTTGGACCTCATTCCGTGGGAGAAGGGAAGGGAAAGAGCCTTTCCAGCTCTGCAGCGAGGCTGCTGCCCCGGATAGCCCCCATCCCCGTCTGCAGGCAGGGCCTCGGGCCCTGACGGTGCGGCTAGATGTGCACTCCCCCCCACCAGCCCACTTTCCACCCCTCTCTGTCTCTCACTTTGAGGCCATCAACATTTCCCATCACTGCCATGCGAAAAGTAAGTACATCATACGTTAATTTGTATTGTCACTGCGCCGTAGAGCCGTGGTAAAGAGCGCATTCATTTTTAATCCACTATGAATAATATATAAATATGTATACGGTGTGGAGGGTCAGGAGGAGTAAGGAGAAAGCAAGTCGTACATTGTTTATAACAAAAGTGGGAAAACGAGACATTTTTCTTACTTGCTATGATGGAAATATCTTCTCCTTCCCTGTACCTAAGGGGGAGAGGAAAATGCCTGACCTTGGGGGACCATCCATTAATTACAGCTCCACACTTGTGCACATCTGGGTTTGGGGAAGAGCAGGAGCTGTGTCCACAAGGCTTCCAGACTTTCCATGCTGATGGTTTCTGCTCAGGTGAGGGATGGTGGAGAGGAGATGGGGAGAGGGGTAAGTGACCAACCTCTGCTGCTTAGTCCAGGGTGGTGAGAAAACAGTCTGACACCCACTCATGAGAGCACATTTATAGGAATTGCCTCAATGGTCCTCATGACCACCAGTGGGGATATACGGTGGAGAAACGTCTCCCCATTTTACAGATAAGAAAACTAAGATTAAAAAATTGTCCAAAGTCAGGTAGACACAGCTAGCCAGTTCCTGATCAGGAATTCAACCTTAGGGTTTTCTCAGAACAGACTCTCATCTCACCGTTCCCTCCTGTCACTCCTTGCAAACCACCTGTGGGAAGATTCTCTACAAAGAGCTTTCTTTGATCAGACCCAAGGATGCTGCAGGAGGGAATCCATGAACTTCCTGGAGGAGTGTGTGCTATGATGTGTGGTACTGTACACATGTCACATGCCACACCCCTTATGGACACAAGCACTACTGTGGCATCCAGATGCACGTCAAAGACTGGTATTGAGCCCATGGCTGGCACCAAGCCACAGGGCTTTGTAAGTTCTCTGTCAAAGTTCGCATCACACATCTCCTGGACTCTAGCCCACTTCCATGAGCACACATTGAGCACCTGCTGCATGCACTGCCCTGAGCAGATTGCTGTTGGAATGATGCAGTACTTTTAGCACCGAGAGGGTGGGAAGGGCATCTGTTCCACATGCCTGACACAGGCCCACCCAATACATTTGAATGGCTGCCCACACATCTTAAGACTGCCTTTAGGGGTTGCAACCTACTGGAGACCCAAGTGGAGACAGGAAGGGGCCAATCGTTCATGAGGGAAGGACATCCAAGCTTCGAGCAAGACTCGTTTCCCGTTGAAAGATGACTCAAAATGGGGCGTTATGAAAGAACCCCCAAGAGAGAAAGAATATTCTTGAGGAAAGACACATGTGCTGTTTGCCAGAGGGTCCATACATTGTGACAGAGGCACAGTTCTGGATGTTGGAACAAGGGCATCCTAGCATGGAGAGGACCAATCCCCAGAATCATGGTTCACGCTCCGTGGTCAATGCAAGGAAGAGGGTCCAGAAGAGGGTCATGTATGTAAGTGGTGGAGAGTAGGGTCCCTGGCCCAGGTAAACAGTGACAGGGACAATCTCCTTGTGTCCTCACACTGCCAAGTCATCTCTCAGACCAGGGCAAGCCTTTCAGATCAGTCACACTGGGGCCTTTCATTGTTCATAACTGGAAAAAGACAACAGTGGGTAAATGAAGAGGAACATTGCTGCTATGGCTTCTAGATCACACTTACGTAAGTGTGTGGCCACACTTACGTAAATAATGGGTGGGTGTAAACCCCTAAGAAGGCTGGAAAGCATGAGAGAGTCCAGGCTGGCCGAGGAAGAATCTTGGTGACCGGCAGCATTGTGGGTGCTTTCTGGGGCCTGCAGCAGCCCACAGCTGACCCACCTGTGACACCCCCATTTTCCTTTCTGCAATATCCTCTTTGGAGCACAGGATTATGGAGTATTTCTAAGCTACCACAGAAGGGTCTCTCGCAGCCATGTTCTGTGGCATTGTTTTCTAGATGGGTCCTGGTAATGACCTGGAGAGAAGTAGCCCTCAGAGGCAACTCGCATGTACAGGGCTGTGAGGCTTGGGAAGTACCAACAAGACTCCTTAATAACAGCCTTCCCCCTATTGCACCCCAACCAGAGCCCTTTGGATTCCTTGAAACTAAGGACATTTGCAAACTGCATGCTGGTAGGTTAGAAAATGGCTCCACCTATAGGGCCAACTGGGTAAGTTGGAAACTCGGCGCCCCCCCAGAGGTGGACCCCGCCCCACAGGCCTGGGATGAATCCAGGCTGGGTGGTACCAGTGGGCTGGCCAGCCAGTCAGGCCTCTCGGGCAGTGCCTGGTTTCCACTTGGCCCTCACCTGCTGTTCCCTCTGAGTGTCTGCTGCTCTGAACCTGAAGCTGCAAACTAGGAGGGTCCCTGCCCAGGACCCCGGCCATCCTTCAAGCTTCAACAGTCTCGGCGGGACAATGAGATGGGTAAAAATATACACAAACATGCATTGAACTGATAGTAAGAGTCTTTTCTCAGTATCACACATTACACACACACACACACATATATATATATATATATATATATATATATATATATATATAAATTTCCCTAATTCTAAATAGGCAAGAACGGTTCTCATCAGGTACATAATTCATGTTTTCAGTTTTCAAAAAAATATTCATCCATCTAATCTAAGATGCTAAAACACTTTGGAATAGCCTTAGTATAAATAATTTTAGGTTTTAAATTTCCTGTGATTTGGGTTTAAATTTAAAACACTATCGAAAAATATATTTTAGTATTTTTAAAGCCAATTTCGATCCATATGGTAATAGATTGGAGACATCAGTGTGAACTTGTGTTTAGCTTAATACATACTGTAGAGATGTGAGTACATGCAAGGGTTAATATACACACATATATT
Source organism: Aethalodelphis obliquidens (assembly GCF_003676395.1). Classification (NCBI taxonomy): domain Eukaryota; kingdom Metazoa; phylum Chordata; class Mammalia; order Artiodactyla; family Delphinidae; genus Aethalodelphis; species Aethalodelphis obliquidens. The sequence continues at coordinate 1,610,611 of NW_020837987.1, read as the reverse complement.
TCCTTCTTCTGTCCGCCAAGAGGGCCCAGAAGCCATGATATCCCAGGGGCAGCAAGCACACTTAGCCCAGAGCTTGATTTCTAATACCATTCACAAGAAAAGGGAACCAGGGCTCCTTGGAGAAATGGCTGGTTCTAGGGCTGGAGCAGGACATACACAAGACGATCCTGGAGCACTTTGTGCCAGAAAGCAAGGAATTGCTCCAGACACATGCATTGATGGGGGTATTGTAAAGCCCCACGCAGTCCGGTGAGAGAGCCCCCAGTGGCCAGCGCTGGCACAGCTTCAGCAACAAAGTCAATGATGAAGTGTAAAATAAGCATCCACAAGTCATACTGTCCCAACTAAATGATTGAATCAATACCTACGTGGAAAAGTACAAATGCCCCACGCGTTCCAAACTATTTACTACACAGGTGCTCCCCCTGGAGGAGGTGGCTGAAACTCCCACTCCTTTGTGCCGGCTGCATGGTGACCTCCTTCACAGGACTACAGTGTGGAAAGTGGGAAAGAGGAACCGTACAGGCAGACACCTGACAATCACGACCTCAGCCAGGTGACCAAGGTCAGGGGGAGAGCACGTACCCTGATTTGATGGGATGAGAAGGCACGTTACCTCTGTGGCCTTCCTCCCTAAAACCCACGATCCAAGTCTAACCATGAGAAACCCCAACTGAGGGACATTCTACACAATACGCCTCAAAACTGTCCAAGTCCTCAAAAACGAGGAAAGACAGAGAAACTGTCACAGCCAGGAGGAGCCCTAGGAGACCTGACAACTAAATGTAACGTGGTACTCTGGAAAAGACAAAGAACATTAGGTAAAAACTAAGGAAACCTGAGTCAAATATTAAATACTTAATAATAGTGTATCAGTATTGGGTCATTAATTGTAACAAATGTACCCTACCAATGTAAGATGTTAATAATAGGGGCAAATGGGCATGAGATATATGAGAATTCTCTGTACAACCTACACAACATTTTTGTAATTCTAAATCTATATTAGAAGTAAATTTTTATTTTAAAATGTTCTTAAAAAGTGAGTCTGGTTGATGTGCAGTGGACGTTGATAGCACAACACCCCAGATCAGGAGATGACACAGCTGAGAGTGTGGCCCCAGTGAAGCCAGGCTGGCGACAGGGAAACTCTTCCTGGAGGAGGGGGTGGGGCACATCAGCACCCTGCGGGATACAGCCCTACCAATATACAGCGTTTGCGTTACTCAGGCACAGTGTGAAGAACGAGGGCTCTCAAGCCAGACACTTGGATTCGAACCTCACCTGTCTCTACAGCTTACACCCTCCTGGGCCGGCTAGTCAACTTTGCCAAGTCTCAGGTTTTTCATCTTTAAAGTGGGTGTAGTAATAATAGCTCACTCATAGGGTTGCAGGGATTCGATGAGAAAAGGCCTGTAAAGTGTTTAGCACTATGTGTGGCACATCAAAAGAGTTAAATCAACGTTTGCTAGATGTGGTTTCGCATGTTCAAATACTCTATTAAGTGCCTGTCGCGCGGGAGTCTTGAATTGGAATGGTCATTCCAATGACGATGCTAGAGTCAGGCGTCAGGGTCTCCGCTTGCCAGCTACATACACCAAGGCCCTGAGCGGCTCGGTGTGTGTCCAGAGCCACGAAGCCAGAGGAAGGCAGAAAACCCAGCTTTGCACCAGCTCCCTTTGAGCCTGCAGCCAGGGCTCAACCCACCGTCTTGCTGCCTCTCTGCAGCTTCAGGTTCAAGTTCAGTTAGTGTGAAAGCTGAGAAGATGAGGCTGGATTCCAGGAGATGTCTGCAGAAGAGAGCAACTGGCAGGGGTGTCGGAGTCCCCCAGATTCTCCCAACTCAGCCCTCTCCCCACCTCTCCCCGCAGCCCAGGACCTCAGGAGTAGCAGCCTCAGGAGGTCCTGCCCTTCCTTCCCCCTGACCTCACCGTGGTCCCTTCCTCAGTGACTTCATTCCCATGCTCTGGCCCACGCCATGCAGATCTTGCCTTAAATCCTGTTTATTTTTTTGCCCCAGGCTGCCTATGTGCTCAGTGAGCCACCAGCCTGCCTGGGTGGTCAGGAGAGCCAGACTGTAACGTAGGCCCAGCTACTGGCACTCACAGGCAACTATTGATCCAAGATCTTAAATCATTCCCCAGATTTTATGAAAGCATTTATGTTTATCATTAAATAACCTTCCAAGGGTCGATGGATGAACTTACGTTCCTTTTTTGGAGATTTTTAGATGTGTAATATAATAATCCCCTAACAATACCCAGTGTTTGTCGCTGGGTGAGCGCACTTAATCCTGAAAGAAATGCTGGGAGAGACCAAAATGAGAGGACGCTGCCTTCAGTGCAAGGCGGGAGCCACAGAACAGAGGGGCTGGAACCTCACCCAGTGTCACACAGCAAACCTCACCCTCCTGAAACTCTCTTCTCTCTCCCAGCATTTCTGGGGAAGGGAAGTACTTGGAACACCACACTAACAGAGGTGATTTTAGATAGAACTGAGATGACCACTTTTTAGGTTAACAGCCTTAGGAAAAAAAGAGTGAACTAAAGTTGGATAGTATTGCTAAAATAAATCTACCTTTTTTTAAAAGCTTTTAATGAATATTAAGTAAAATTATTAAGGTGGTGCTCAAGAGATGACAAAAATAGGAAGGGTTCTAAAATTAGCCAGTGCAGCACCTCCTATTCATACTATTTTTTTTTCTTTTGCGGTGCGCGGGCCTCTCACTGTTGTGGCCTCTCCCGTTGCGGAGCACAGGCTCTGGACGCGCAGGCTCAGCGGCCATGGCTCACGGGCCCAGCCGCTCCGTGGCATGTGGGATCCTCCTGGACAGGGGCACGAACCCGCGTCCCCTGCATCGGCAGGCGGACTCTCAACCACTGCGCCACCAGGGAAGCCCCAAGGACTTTTTCTTTTTTTTCCTATTCATACTTTTAATACCCATATCTTCACTCCTTAGGAATATTGGACTGAATACAGTTATCTGAAGCTCCTGTGGCAATAAGGTGGGTGGTAGGCATTTAGCAGATGCAGTAACAGCCAGCCCTGCTCCAGGTGAATCCACCTCTAGACACCACCAGGCTCACTGGGTCAACAGCCCAGCCCAGAAACAGCAAGGACTGTAGGAACAGGAGAAAGACACCAGAAGGACCAGAAGGCAGTGGGCATGCTCTACACACCATGCCAGTCCCCAAATCCCCTCTGTACTTATGCCCATCCCTGCTCTCCAGCCTTCAATGGCTCCCTATTTCTTACCAGGGCATCTTGCCTCCTTAGCCTGGCTCTCCAACTTGCAACCCCTTCTTACCTAATATTTATTGCCACTGCCACCAGGAATTTGCCCACCCCAGCCCCCAAATCTCCTTCCAGTCAGACCCCACCAAGCCTCAACTCATCCTTGAAGCCTTCCTCAGGACCCAGCCGCCAGAGCCGCATGGGCGCTTACCAAAGGCCTACGTAAGTAGGCACCTCACTGCTCTGTCAGCCACCGCTCACTAATGGCTTCCTGTGACTCGGGCCTGGGGGGTCTCTCCCTCCCCTTAGGAGGCCTGCGATGCTCAGAGTAGGGACTGGATACGGGAGGCTGGGAGTTGTTCCCCTTGGGCAGCTTCTTAGGAAGGGCTCTGGCCCCTGCCTTGGGTGGGTGACCCCTCTGCCTAGCCCCACATTCTCGCCTTCACGGGGGCGTAGGGACACCCTGGGGGGGGGGCAGCCCTGACTTAAACAGTCTGGTCCCAGTTTCTGGTCTTGTGAGGACACATCCCGACCTTGCTTCCCTCCACCCTGCTTGGCATTCTTCCTCAGAGCCAGCCCCACCTCCCACCAGGTGACCCTGTGGAACCTTCCCCCGCACACTGCCCATGCCTGGGCTGGCTGCGTATCTGGAGCGTACCCTCTGCCCTGCTGTTTTCCCCACCAGGAAAACCCAAGTGCTCTGTGCTCTGGAGACCCCTTGGGACCCCAGTCCCGGCTGCCACACTCCTCCTCCCAGAGTCCACTAAGGGCACATGAGAGCTTGACCATTTTCCGGTGCACCTTGGGTCACCTTGGGTCTCGGTCTCCCAATCACAGCTCTACGAACAGGCCTTCTCCCCCCATACCCCCTCCCCAGCACCCTCAACCACACCACTTCCTGTGCAGTGCTGGGACTGGACCGCCCCACCTGACCGGGAGCCCAGAGCCCAGGTGGCCACAGGGCCAGCTCCACGGATTCCATCACTACTATGGACATACACGCTTCCACCCTCCTCAGAAATCACAGCCTGGAGGCACACGTTTTTATTATTTTGTCCCCAACGCTACATTTAAAAAGGTTTAAGGTATTGCTGATGTTTCAGAACAAAGAAATTTCATGTAAAAACATGGATTACCAGTTTATCTAGAAAAGTCAGAAGGTCTGGCAAGATCTTCCCAGAGGCAGCCACCTGCCTGGCACCAGGGGGCCTGAGTTCTCAACCTCTGCCTTGTACTGTCTTGAGGCTAACAACCAGAGCTTCACCTCCTTCCAGGTGAGGCAGGGTCACGGGGTGAAGCCTTCCTGTGGTTTTGCATGTGGCAGATAAATTGCATTCCTGTACACACACACACACACAGTGAAATTAGCAAGTGGGTGGTCTCTGCTGGTTTGTTTCTTGTTTTCCATCGTGTCCCTTAAAATGAACATGTCAGCCCTTAATTGTAGGTTCTGTTTTATTATACAATTTAACTATGGGAGGCGGGCCAATGTTGTAACTTGGCGTGTGCCAAGGGTGTGGTATGCACCATGCCTCACTAGAAAAGAAATGGGGGGAGGGGGCAAACCCACAAAATCACCCAACACAAAACGCTGTAAGTATATAGACAGCCGATCCACTAAAAGCTGGTATCCAAGGTTATCTGTGGATACTTCACTACCCACTCACATCTTTCGTAAACACAGTACATTTCTTGGGGTGGGAGCTCATATGGTTTGGGGGAGGGAAGCAGGTGGGCTCATGTGGATTGTAGAATATCTCACCAAAAACAATGCAGCGGGGCCAGTCATATACCATCAAATTTCAGTGCTGTGGTACTGTATTAATGTGAGTTTACGAGAGAGAACCACACATCCCTCTTTTCGTAAATGATCAGACACCTGCAATCCATACCCACGGTATATATCCATATAGATGGGCACACTGGATACATTTTAAATAGCTACATTTTATCATGCCCAATTCAACAAATTGGTACCATGAACAATAGAAAATTACCAACTAAAACGGAGAGATGGAAACATAAACTTTTCAACGTTCCGCGCTCTCCGAGTGCCACTAATGTTGTCACATGCCAAAAATAAAATAAAATAAATAAAGCACAGGAGAGAGGTGGCTTTTCCTATGAAGTCACAAAGGAAATGCTACTCCTTTCTTCTCTTTTTCTCCCCCTATAAAAGGCTCTCTCTAAAATCAAAGGTGTCAGACTTTGCTTTCTCTGGCTGGCATGATCCAGAATACGGCTGAGGAATGACAGATGTCGGCACCCAGCTGCAATGAAGCATGCTAAAGTTTCCGTCTAATCCACTTATTTCTCTGTAGTCACGTAAACCAAAACAAATGGGCAGGGCTTTACATTAGGAAAAAACCCCACAACAGCAGGACTTCGTTGCATAATGCAGTCGACACGCCATCTTGGTATCATTTTCCCTCCGCAGGGAAGGCACCTGGCGGTGAGATCCACTCTCAAGCGTGGTCCCCAAAGTGTCAAGTGTCGTCCCCCTTCACCCCAGGCAGAACAGGATTTCCCCAGGAGAGGGAAGTCTAGGGGGAGAAGGGGGTGTCAGCTCGCAGGGAGACCCTCCCGGGACCAACGGCCGCCACCCCTGTGCATGCACACTTACACACCTACACACTCCCAGGTTTTTGAGCTGCTAAACTGAGACCATCAGTTTAATCACCAGTACCATCGTTTTCAACTACTTGAATAAATCCAGCGGCATTATACGCAGGGCCTGTGTGCAATTAAAGTGAGGGCTGTTAGACTCTTCATTTAATAAAACACTTGAAAAGAAAAGCCCTTATAGGTTTAGCAATGCCACGGGGAGCGGAGGGTAAGCGAGCGCGGCTCTCGAGGCATCAGCACAGCCTCCTTGCAGCCTGCGGTGCGACTACCTCCTGAACCTGCTCCCCTTTCCGTCTTGGCTCGTAAGGAGCGGGTCAGGGTCAGGAGTCCTGGGGCTCCGTCACCGCCGAGCAGTCCCAACAGCTGCGAAGCACTCTTTCAGCACAAGTCACAAGAAAAAACGTGATGGATTTCGCCCATGGCAGAATGGCATTCCGTTTCTGGCCCTTCAGGCAAAACCAGTAAAGGCAAAGAGGAAAATTTGAGATTTCCCCCCTTCAACTTCCCACAACAACCTCAGCAAAACCACATGACTCGCCTTCTACAATCTCCCTGGTGTGTTCACTGCTACTTTGGCAGGAAATCAGAATTACTGTTATATAAATTCCATCTGATGCCAGAGCGACCATCTGTGAGTAAAACTGCTTCACCTACGTCTGCCTGCAAAGCCACTCTCCCAGAGACAAGGGAGAAGGGGAAAAAAATTTGATTAATTTGCAGAATGCTTGTGATTTGCTCATATATTATTATAACTGCTCATCAGCACATGACAAATTCCCAGCCCTCGGTGCAGGCACCCGTTCGGTTTCAGCAGTTTCTTGTGTCGGCACCTGACAGACTGCAGGGCCTCTAATGACTTTCAGATGCTTACAAACAGTAATTCTATCTTCAGAATAAAAAAGAAAAATCCGTAGGAAGAAAAGAGGAGCGAGTTCGTCTATTTCATTTCCTTCCTGTAGATCAACATGATTTAGCTCTTAAGGGCGGCCGCAGCTCCAAGATGGGGCCTCCCAGGCCCCGCCACGGCCGCCTGCAGAGACAAAAGACCCCATCGCCCCAGCTCCCGGGCTCCCGGGGAAGGTGGGGGACCAGCCCCGGCGGGCGCTCCCTGGTGCCTCTGCCGCCACGGCCTGGCTCTCCCTCTGCCTCTGCTCAGCAGAGTCCCTTTCATTTGTCCACTTTTAATACCCTAATAACCTCTCGCCTTCTCTGCAAACACATCTGCCTCATAACTGCACTTGGATTTCTGGCTTTCCCCCTCCCCTTTGCTTTTAAAACTCTGATTATGCCTTCTGAAGCCCTGCCTCTGTGCTTGATTGCCTGTTTCAGATTAGAGATTTTAGCAAGGAGACAAAGACTTCAGTGCACATCAGTCCCACATATGAGGACCCACAGAAGGAAAAGCGATAAAACGTGATACACCATCTGTCCACAAACAATAACCTGCGTGTTTGGAGGCTCACAAATTATTTAGCACACAACCTTCCCGAATTACAGAGCCTTGAAACAGCAGAGTCTGGGAGTGAGACCCTCTTTGATGTCCTTTGGTATTTCCCACCCCCATCCTCCCCACCTCCAAACTGATTGCTAACAGTTGAGGAATGTCTCAGTGACAAGAAGATTTTTACTGTCAGGATCTTCCTATTACACGTGGCCTGGGATCCGGGCAGAGGCGGGCTCCTCCCCAGCCACAGACCTTTTGGGACAACTGGCCCAGATGCAAAGTCTGTCTCTGTCACATGTGTCTGTAGGGGGTTGGGCCACCAGGGAGGAAGAGGTGGTCCAGAGCAGACCCCACTCTTAATACAGAGGGATCCTGATCAGCTCTGCCTCTTCCACGGACTGCTCGGCCGGTTGGTTCGCTTTGGGAAGATATTCTAGATTTTGTTCTGGAGGAATTTAGACTATACACAAATGGATTTCCCTCCCCACCTCCAGCCATCTGCTCCCCTGGAAATATGTTCTTCTACCTTTCCTCGCTCAGACTGTTGGAAGTAGCCACACTGACCCCAAGCCATAAATTACTCATAATAATTAGCCAGTATCTTTACTCACGCTGCAAAATTCCTTCTAAAGTGATTGACCAAACTGGAAGGGAAAGGAGGACCAAGCATCACCGAAAGAAAAAAAATATCGTTTTTGTTAGTAGCAGGTGCATTTTTTAATCAGATACTCCTTGCCCTTGTTTTAAGCCTGGGGCCACTGATCACATGTATGGGCTCTACAATCGCATCCAAATAGTCCTCACACAGCCCGATGAGTAGGTCCTCTCACTTTATCCATGTGGAAAGCAAGGTGTAAAGACAATCAGTGACGTGGCCAGGTGAAGCAGGAAGCGGAGCAGCTAGTGTTTGAATCCAGGGGGTCCGACCCCAGACCCCTCTTCTCTGAATCATCAAAGGACCCCAAGACCCTGCCTTAAGGATGAGACTGGAGAGGCAGCCATTTAGCACCAAAGGATCCAATGGAATACTTTACATGATTATTAATAAACAACCAAACAAACATTTACTTTGCAAATTGAAGCATTTCTTTCCTGAGTCTCAAAATAGATGCGTCGTTATACAGAGAGGGAGACTAGAGCTGAATGGGAACTAAATGAGGCTTCGTTACCAAATTCATCTCGAGCTTAATTATCCGGGTTCCAGTCCCTTCCTCTGAGCTTCTTCCCTGGAGCCCCCTGCCCACTCCAGGGGGCCCAACCCCCCCGCTCCATGGCAGGATTGGCCCGCACTGGGACTTTCTTCCCCGGCCAGCCAGAGGCTCCCTGAGGACGGTGGCCCAGTCTTGTTGGTATGTGCTGCCAGCCCATCTCTCACAAAGCCCTGCACATAGTAGGTGGTCAGCAAATAAACACCTTATTGTTGGGTTTCTGGAGACATCTCAAGATGTCCATCCCAGGGTTCTGAATTGCAGCAAGTTTCCCAGACTCCCCTAACCTGATATCAATTAAGGCTGTGTTTACACACACAACTTGGCTGAAATTGGCCCGGGTGGGGGGGGGCGGGTCATGCAGGGAAGGAAGCAGGGGAATCTCACTTGCATTCAAACAACCAGATGTTTATTTTATTTTTTAAAATACATGATGCCAAACGGCAAGCCACACTGAAATTTTCACTTTCTGGTCTCTAGCAGCAAACCCTCATTCTGCAGCCCCAACTAACGAGCACGCCCGCCCATTTTCCTTTCCTTTGCACCATCACTGCTATCATTCTCTTCTCTTACACGTGCCTCACGCTTTGCTGTTGGCTGAGAGCTTCCACACCCACCATCCCATGTGACACATGGGGGAGTCAGGGCCGCAGGTGACCCCACCTCCTGCTGGTCCTAAGGCCCTGGCTGTCTTCCTTTTAGAGGAAATCTCCAAATTTTTAGTTCCTGTCTGACAACCACACTGTCACAACAATAACCACAACCATTCCGAAAGCCCACCCAAGGGACTGAGCTTCCGAACTCCCCCAGAAAATGATTCGGGAAACCAGAATGGGAAGGAAGAAACGAGGGTTCCCTAAAGGGAGCGGTTCCTGTTTGGGGGTGAGTTGCCTCTCACACCACCACCCCTCACACACGTGTTCTTGGTATCTCAGCTCTAACTACATGTCGGGGATTGTACGGGGATCATCATCTCCCTGAATCCTCAGAACGACAGGATCTCGAGCAGTCGGTTAAAGCCCAGACTTACTCCAAACACACACAGACAGGGTTGAGGAACAAGAAGAGCCTGGTCTGGGAGGCATGCAGCCTGACCCCAGCCCTTAACAGCTGCCTGGCCTTGAGCGAGCTCCGGCACATCTGCAAGCCTCCATTGCTTCATCTGTCAGAGGGGCTCATCTGAGCATGGCAGGGCCCACCTGATGACACCCACCCAGAGTTCAGCACAGACGTTGCCTGCTGCTTCGACCATAAACGCCGGCTGCCGTTCCCCAGTCCCTGAAGGTCCTGCCTGCTTTCTCTCCAACCCGTGTCCCCCGGGATGACACTGCTCCAGCAGAAGGTGGCCAGAGGGGAGGCGGCCAGGGCTGTGTGCAGCTCCTCATGCCCTGCTCTTAGCCCCAACGCAGGGGTTACCCTAGACAAGAGCCACCGCTGGCCTTAGAAACGCCATCACTCCCTCGCGGGCACGCACTTTACTTAAATGAAAGATTGCTGTCCCACAGGATGAAGTGAGGGTTTCAGAAGCTGCAGTAAGAAAATTAAAGAGACCAAGTCAGAGCATTTTATGCGTGTGGGATAACTGCCTTTTGATATAGCTTTTTGCTACACATTTGTGATTATGGATCCAGAACAGATAAAAGTGTATCGTGGAATATATAAAAGTGCCAACAATTGTCAATATGCATTCACACGCTGCAGTAAGAATATTCTATAAAATACTCTCAAAATATGACGGATGTGCATAACTGAGCGACACCGCTAATGAGAATTTGGAGAAAGTACATCTTAAGCCCTAAAGAGTTTTACGAGACACAACAGCCCAAACTCAGCTGACATTTTAAAAAGTCCCTTGATACTCAGAACAAAGAGTCCTCAAGCATACGTTTTCCCCAAAGCAAGGACTCAAAACACACAGAAAAATGAAATAAATAAAATCTGAAATCCAGGTTCGGGTGATAGGAGGGGTAGCACTTTGGGTACCTGAGTGATAACCCAGAGCAGACGTGTATCTTGGTTCTCCAGATGCCTGCAAGGTCCCCCGTGCAAACGGGCGTGGAAGGCAGGCGGTGGCTGAAGTGGCGTGCGCTCAGCCTGCCAATCTGCGATCGACATGTTTCTGGGCATCTACTCCTCAGGGTGAATTTTATACTCAGGCACGGTTGTTTTGCTCCCTTCACTCTCCCTGGCAGCCATAAACACATTGTTATGCTCTCAAAAATAATAATAATAATAAAGTAAAACATTACCAGCTTCCTATACACATAATAAAATCAATCTTCTGCCTCTAGTACATTAAATGAAATAGCATATCCCCAGAAAATACATAATAGGCAGTGTCTACAAGAATCATGCAAATAAAAGTAAAAATAAAAATCCAAAGGTCAGAATAAAATACTAAGCCTATCCTAAAAAATAGAGAGAAATGTTTGCATGCATTTTATACAGCATGTGTCCTGGAAGTGCCCCTATCAAGACGCATTCTAGAATTCCTAACCTGCGGTGCCTTTTTCTGATAGTTTGTTTATGAAGTCAGTCTTCCTATTTCCCCGAGATATAGACATTATACACATCGACAGTAAATAGCCCTTCTTAATTGAGCTGATAGGTTGAAAGTGAACGTGTCCTTGAATTTACACCGAAAAGATAGGCAGTGATTATTTATAAGGGATTTAGCCACCGACTTCCCTTTTGTATGGCAAGGACTTTATCGACAGACATATTTAAGTAACTAGTGCCAAATAAGGTGAATTCTGCGTTAAAGGACAAACGTTGTCTCCCGGAGTCAGCTGTGGTCCGCGGAATGCTCCCGGCCGCCCTGCCCTGCGCAGGGAGAAGGGAGCCAGCCAGCGAGAGCGCAGATCCATCAACGTTCAGATTTGACTGGCTTCTCGCAGGCTGAGTGTGGGAATGTGGCAATCTGCAATTTATTTAATTTTAATTCAATTTGGTTTCACATCCTGTTTTGCAAGTCAGCAAGATGGGCTAGGTTTGCCAAAAAGGGGGTGAAATACGGAAGGGAAGGCAATTCCTCTCGCGGCGTGTACTAGCAGCCCAGCGTTTGCCTGGCCGGTGGAGCCTCTCCCGTCCTGCCCACAGCAGCACAGCCTCACTATCTCCCCGCTGAAGGGCCTATTTGTCTGCTTTAAGTGAAATCACTCAATTCTCAAAAGTCAGTGGAGGACTTTAGAAGGGGGAGGGTTCAGATAGGCTACTCCAAATAAGTTCCATTAATCAAAAGACACAGTGTAATGTAACTAATATTTTACAATTAGGGGAGACAAGATGGAACTAAAAGCCATCTATCTCTCTTATACCACATGATCATCGATTCATAATCGGAGACTGAGAGTTGCACAAAGATGCATTTACTGGATGGGGGGAGTGGGGGGGAGGGCCGGTCTGAGCCGAGATAATGAACACGATGAGAGAGCACGACGCTGAAGGCTGAGGAGAGATGACAGAGAGGCTCAATACTGACGGATGACACGAAGACGCGCAGGTACCTGACAGCCCGCGAGCCGAGCTCCCTCTCCAGCATTATGATCCTCAATTATCCTGGCAAGGGAGTAAGAGGGGAGAGGGTGGCCTGGCCCAGGTGACAACCACTTTGTGGGGCTGGGATTTCCATTGTCAGCGCCCCTGGGCACATGGGGACGAACAGGATGCGTGCTTCATGGGTTTTGTAATAAAATTCCTAAACCTTCAAAAGGAGTCATTTTTTTTCTTTCACTGCCACCTTCAGGAAAAAAAAAGAGGTGGCCCTTTCCAAAAGAAGGGGGGCAGTCCCTGGGAGTCGGGTGGCGGCTGGCTGCTGCAGAAGAGATGGCTAGAGACAGCTCTCCCTCCCAGAGACCCTCCCCAGGACTGTCAGGGGGGACGAGAACCTGCAGGAGGGAGGCAAAGCCAGAGACAGGAGAGGAGAGGAAGGGAGGTCTGCGGCGCCTGCACTGACCCACGGACAGGGTTCTGAGTCCCACCAAAGAGGAACTTCCGGCTTTCGCCCCATCACGCAGGAGCTCAGCCATGGGTCAGGATCCTGAACACCGACACACATTCTCTACCTGTTCCATTATTTCCTTGTAAAGATACAGATGGCCTCACGCAAATGCTCATGTAGCGTGTCTTCGGAACAAAGAAAAACAAACGATGTTCTGGGTGGCACAGTAACTTGGGAACTCAGCAAACGGCAAGACCGTGGGGCAGGTGGAGGGTGGCGGGTCCCCCGCCGGTGATGGAGGTCAAGGCGGCGTTGCATCCCCCCTCCCTTTGCTGCAGTTGCATGGGCCCGTTTCTTTAACGTACAATACCTTTGTGACCGATTATGTAATATGGACAAATCCCAGACTGAAGCCAGAGGCCCAGGGAAGCCGTGGATTTTTTCAGTATTTATTTTTTGAAACCGAGCTTGGCTACCACACATGTCCCCAGCCTCCCCGCCCCCCTCCAGGCTGCCCTCCCTTTGCCTCTCTCCCTTGATGTGGCCTCCATGCTGCTGCAAGTGTCGTCTGCAAGGAGCCAAGCTGGATGGGGATCTTAGAGTTTGATTTCCCTACAAATCAGCAGGAATTCTTGTGTACAGGAGCCTGTACGTACACACCAGACACACACAAACAAAAACACTCCCCAGTCATAAGAGCCCCCAGATGTCTGGGCTCCTCTGCCCAACTGGCATCTCCAGAAGCTCAGATAGGGTGACCACGAGGGCAGGTGATGTTGCTTCTAAGAGGCTCATTCCAAAGCACCCGTCTCGGTGTTCCTTCATCCCTGTGGGAGGCGGGTGAAACGTGGGAAACAGAGATGCCGTGCCTACCCTCGGAGTGGGGAACCCAGCGACCCCAGAGTATTACATGGGATGCACTCATACTCTCTTGGTGCTCTATGCAGTTCTCTGTGAGGGCCTGGGAAAGCCCCCCAAAGTTATCTAATGGTGCCAAGATAAGGGGGTTCTGGGAATACAAGGAAGGTGATGGGCCCAATCTGGTAGGCTAATCAGAGGGCAAAGGTGTTAAATAAAGTCAATTTGTGTGGCTTCAGTAGCTGTAATTGAGATGCGACCCCCCCACCCCATCCCCCGACTTAACCCCCTGTAAGCTGCACCGAAACCATAAATGGCCCCACAAGGCTAAGTGTGAGTGTCCCAGACATAAATAGGGTGCACTGTGCCTGCCCTCCAAGGCTGGGTGAGGCCGCCTCCCGGGCCAGCAGGGTCAGGTCTCCGCTGCTGCACACAGCTCTTCCCCGCATTCATCACCCCCTAGGTGAAGTCATCCTGTGAAGCGCAACAGCCCTCTCCCTTGCCTGAACTAAAGATTTCCTGGTTTACACGCAGACCCTTTAATGCGAAACGACTGAACCCAGCCCTGGCTGGATAAAATAAAGCATGAACGCAAGCCAAAGCCAAGCCTCTAAAACGAAGTTCCAGGAATACAGTCCACGCAAAGGGTTTTAACCTCTCCATCACCAGGATTTTGCCCTTAAGCAGAAATGAGAACGGAGCATTTTCACGTAGAATGAATATATCTATGGAAACCTCTCCCATTAATCCATGGAAATTCAATGTATTGTCTTTGGTAGCAGTCTCCGCATTGATACTTTCACGCACATGTGGACCCTGCTTAGTTTTGGTTGGACACATGGTTCTTTTATTTGTGGTTTGATCCAATGCAGGACAGGGAAGATAAACAATGTTCCAAGAGGATTTCTAAAGTGAGATATTCTCAGAGGGGAAATATATATGTAACATGCTATGAGCTTGTCTTAATGAATTAAAAAAAAAAAAAAAAAAAGCAGTGTTAAAGGTATGAATTCTTAAGTTGAATGAGGTATGAATAAAGGCATGAATGCCATGCTCTGATTAACCCAGCTATGTCCATTAACAGGAAACATCAGTGCAATGTGTCCAGGGTAGAACCCCTCCTTCTGCAGGATTTGGGGAGAGAGCGGGACAGAGTAGAGTAGGCAGTAATTGAGTAGATTGTTTCATCTTCCAAATGTTCTAAAAAATCCAGTCTGTGGTGAGTATGGGTTGTGACCACATGCTTCATTTCCTTCCTTAGAAAGGTCATGTCTTTGCAAAGATACTTCGTGAGCAATTCCATTCCTCTTTTTACAGGGACATCCAGTTTTCAACTCCAAATGCTAAGCCCTGACAGCACGAAAGGAAAGGAAAGAATATGGAGAGGAAAAGAGCAGAAATTCCACTCAGCTTCCCCCCCTCCCACCCACCACCCCAGCACGACTAGGTGGGCTGGTAACCACTAAAAATTAAATAGCTGAGGTTTTCAAAATGAAAACAGAACATTTCCACAATTATAAAAACAGCTCTAATACTGTAAAACTCCTTGAACTCCAAACAAATTATTTGGGAGGGTATCGAGCCTGGAAGGTCTTTCAAATTTCTTATTAGAATGGAGATTACTTAGAGCTTGTGGCCAAATCACATACAATTTGACCCAATTCTTTGCCACCCTTTCACATCATTTGCTATTAGGCAGAAACTATTGTTCCAATGCTGAAATTCATTATCCTCTCCTGCAGCCAAGGCCTGGCTGGGAAAAGTCCCCGAGACCTGGCTTTCAACCTTTTATTGCAGCCATAAAGGTGGTCTTTTCTGCCACCTAGAGGAGAGATGGCAGCATGGCATGTGAGTCACCCGGAGGAAAATTAAATACAGCTGAATAATTGAATGAGAGGGCAAGTTGAATCAGGGGTCACCATCTGTTTGACTAGAATTGTTGGCACATTTCAGCTAAGCCTCGTGCGCCTCGTAAACATACTTACAGTTATCATAGCTTGCCTTGCCCTAAAATAAAAGAAAATTGGTCCAAAAATAAGCCTGAACTAATTAAACATATACCATCTTGTCGTCATGGAGACCAGAGTTAAGGTCACCAGTTTCTCGTGGCATTCAGGAGGGTATTAGTGCCAAAAAGAGACAGGTGATTCTTTCACCTCCTGGAGAGAGGGCATCTCAGGGGCTGGAGGTGATGCCTGGATGGTGGCCAGAGGGAAAGAGGGTGCCACTGCCCCTATTCCCCATGCCATTCTTCCTGGGGCCTAGAGGAGGCAGAGAGGGAGAGCAAGAAAGAAAGACACCATCTTTGCAGACCCCAGAAGCAGGGCCGGGAGGGACCCCAGGTGCCCCCTGCCAGCGTTACTTAATGTTATGCCCAATTGGCACGTTTGCTGGGGGTGGGGAAGGCATCTTTCCAAAGAAATGGGTGTCACGTCTGAATTGTATCCCTCTGCCAGCTTCATCTGAGATCTGGTCGTTTCCCAAGAATCTAGATGGGGCTGGTTTGCTTGCCTGTGTGAATTATACTGTGTTTGCGTGTATGCGCACAACCAGCATGAATGTATATTTTGGGAGAGAAACCAATTCCGATTGTACATCTCATAATTCCTCTTAATAGATCACTCCTACCTTGAGGAAATGCACACCTGTCCTAACGTTCTTAGCACACAGTGGGTTTACACTAGAGGCAACTGGGGACAGACTATGTGCAGACCCCAAACTTGGGCTCAGGAGTTGGGGTTTAGAGTCAAGGTGATACCAGTGGTTTGGAGATTTGAAGAGGCAGCTTTTCTGCCCTGGGACCCTCAAGCCCCTTACCACAGTGAGGCCTCTTTCCCCTCCCGCCTGGCTCGCCGAGACTGCCCTGTCTTTCCCCTTCCCTTTCACGCTGTCGATTATGCACAAATCACTTAGGAAAGACACAGTGGAGTGACCCCAACTTCAGGGAACCTCCTCGGGGACGCAATTAGCATCTGTTGTATCCCACGTTGGCTGGGCTGACACTATCGCAGCCTCCAGAGGTGCTGTTCTGTCTCACACGGTGGAGATGCTACGGGGAGGGGGGCACACAGAGATCAGAAGGTGGAAATGGACAGGAGGGCTTCAGCCACTCTGTTCCTAAGTAATTAGGACCCATCAAATGAGGCTGGTTTGCACCAGTCTCCCACCTCATAAACCAGGCTGCAGTCTGGCTTCCTGGAATCCACATTAGGACGATAGGCGAGTAAGATAAAAGAAAACATTCAACACCACCAGTACCTGCTGGGCCAGGTGGGGTGCTGCCCTCAGAGCTGGGAGGAAGGACCCTTTGGCCACAGGCTGCTTCCAGGCCAGCACCCTGGCATAAGCAGGTGAGAGACACTGAGGAAGGATTTGTTCCGCTTTGTTCCAAGAGCTGTCCCTTTCGCTGTCCTTTCTGCGGGGGACGCCCCCCCTTCCCAGCTCAGTTGCTCCCTCCACCGGGAAGCCCTCTCTGACGCTCCACAGCCCACTGTGCTCCTTCTGCCTCTGCGCTGAGCACACACACAGTGTCACAGCTGCCTGTGTCTTACACTTTCACCCTCAGCACCACGCGAAGGCCTGGCACCCAGCTCTGCCTGAAGCCTGGTGAATCAAGACCCTTCTAGGTTATCTGCCAGGGGCAAACAGAGCAGTGACCCACTCCATGGGTCTCCATCTCGAAAATAGATTTTTCAAATCTGTAGAGGATTCCAGAGCAAGTGAGGTTTCCCCTGGAGTACAGAAAAGCAGGCAGGGGCTGTTGCAGAGCTCGGGAGATGTACAGGTTTGGGGTGGCTGGAGGACATACCTGGCAGGTGTTCCGTAACAACTGTAAAATGATGACTGTAGCCTGAACAAGTTGGGGGCAGCGGGGGCAGAGCCTTCACGTGGGTCCCTGCCTCTCCCTTCCTGGTTCCTGTTATAACAGAGCGGAGCCAGGATGGTCCCCCTGCTCGGACCTGCCAGTGTTTTCCCTGTTCAACCTGACCCTTCTTCAGCTGTGCCACCCACCCCCTCCCTGTCCTGTGGCCCCTGTCCCTCCCTGCCTGCTGCAGGGGCCTGGGCCTTTGTGGGAATGCGCAGTAGAGACAGGGACCTTGGGTAAACTGAGCCCAGGTAACCCAGTGGAAGGAAACTCGCTCACCTGTGCACCAAGCAGGTAACTCCAGCTCCTGATGTGGGGCGGGGTAGGGGGAACGGTGGTGGGTATCCCAGAGACCCCAGCCCTGTCCCAAGGTGCAGCCCAGCTCAGGTTGACCGCTGCCTTGCAGCAAATTAGGCTGAGCGTTGCAATACCTCTAAATTTTCCAGAGGAGCCAAGAATGCAGATTTTTATGTGCAATCCCTTGAGTTTTAAATGTTAACTACCAATTTCAGGCTTTCAAAGGCTCTGTGGGGGCCAAGCCACCCGGGTGTGCAGAGCACACCTGGAGCCAACACACACCTGCCTGTAACCTTCCTACTGAACCTGCAGGCAGGGCACCTGATCCCTGACCTTGACACTCAGCCACGCCCTCCCAGCCCCTCCCTGCTGGTCCACACCCAGGGCCCCCCCCCCCCCCGGGCCCCCCCCCCGCCGCCCCCCCCCCCCCCCCCCCCCGCCAGCCTCCTCTGTGCAGGAAGGATGCTCCAAAGGAGGAGGGAGCCACACAGCCTTGAGCCCCCAGGCGCCCTCGGGCCACCCGTGAGCCTGGTGCTCACCCAGCAGGCTCTGTTTCGGCCGCAGCCAGGAACACCTACCACCTGCACCTTTCTCCTTCGCCCTGGGCGTCTCCTCAGTAATCCAGCCAAGGGCACCGAAGCTGCCCTCTGTTCGTTCTGAGATTACTGTAGAGCAGCTGTTAAGGGGAAAGCGCCATTGATGATCCACCTCATGGTTGGATTAACTTTCAAAAATAAAACATCAGGCCAGTGCCCGGATAAAGGGAGTCCTGAGCCTGTAATGAAGTGGCCTCCACAGCTGCTTGGCAGCAGGATTTAGGGCTCGGATGCCATTCCACCCCTTTCTTCTACAGGGAAGCATAGCTCACCTGTTGCCAGGAAAGGAAGTCACTCCCGCTGGGCTGGCTCAGTCCTGAACAGGGACCTCCGTGATCCACGACACGCCCCTCCCTTAGCTCTGAGGGAGGATTTAATTGACAGATTGCTGAAGAGCAGAAAGCAGAAATAAACTCTCGGCAGTAAGGGAATGGGTGTGGAGGTTGTGGGGAGACCTGGGAGCCCCAGGAACCCGGGAGAAGCTCCAGAGCAGAAGGTCACTCCAGGCCCTGTTACACCCTCCAGGCTTTGGCACAGAAGAAGGCTCATTCCAAGCTCATTTCCAACTCCTGAGCAGAAGAATCACCTGGTGGGGGAGGGGAGGCGCAGCCTTGGCAACGCAGATTCCCAGGCCCTCGGCCTCAGCATCATTGTAGGAAGGTGGTAGGATTCAGGATGTATCCCGAGCCCTGGGGTGACTCTTGGCTCGGTCAGCTGGGGAATGTGCACCCTGCCCTGTCCAAAGGGTCCAGCAGCCAGTGCAGAGGCTGGGGTTGCAGCTCAGGGCCCGCAGTTTGAAAAGCACTGGGTTTCCTCCTGTCTCGGGTTCCCACAGTCACCGGGGCTGTGAGCTGAACTGGGTCTGGTAGCTCGTTCCCAAGAGGCGACGTGATGTATGAAGGGCCAATTGGGGATGGCGGGACCCAGCCTAGTGCACAGCTGTGCCCATGGCCAGAGTCAAGGGCTGGACAGCTCTCCTCTCAGCTCCTCTGGCCTCTGGCCAAGGCCAAGACGGAGGCCTCGGGAGGGAAACCTTACAGCTCGTGAGCCTCTCTGACCCTTGCCAGGGTCCCTGACCCCCTGGACTGAGCCTGCACCACATCCTGAGCACCTCTCACTCATCCCCAGAAACTGGCCTGGCCTTTTGCAGAAGCAAGCTGCGGATCGTCACGAGGTTGTCCGTGGGCACCTGAAGACACCTTCTCTCGGCTTCTCTTGGGAGTTGTTAATTCTTTCTAGATGCTCCACATACTGCTATTTCGTGGACCCTCCCAGGCTGAATTCTCACCTCAAGCCCTCTCGACCCATTTTGTTTCTTAAATAGAAACTCTCATTGACTGCTCAAGCTTTTGACACTGTCCACATCTGGGAGAGGTCTCTAAAACTCTGCCTCTTCCGCTCCCAGGGAGGAAAACGTGGTGACTCAAGGCGATGCGAGAGGCTGCCCACGCTTCCACCCCGTGAGCCCCGTGCCCAGAGGAGACAGGAGCCCCAGGCCCTGTCCAAGAGTCTTTGCTCCCACTCAGGGTTCACTAAATCCCCCCAGACCAGAGAGGGTGGCCTACACAAAGGGCCCTGCCTTGGATCCAGGCTTTGTGCCCAAGTCCTTAGGGGGCTTTGAAAAGGATTTCCTGGTGCCAAAGAAGACAAAATTCACATACGACGGGAGAAGTTGGTTGTCTAAGTCTCTGCCGTCATATACAATTCACAAAATGTGCAGTTATCTCTCTGCAGCTTCCACGGGTCAGGCTCAGACAGGACCCTAAGGGGTCAGTGTGCTGCCAACTTTCCTGCTCCCAGGGAAGCTGTTCCCACCGAGACGCCATGCCGGGAGCCACGTCCCACACTGGAGAGAGCGGACGCCCTCCCCACAGTCACCTGCACTAAGCTGGAAGCGCTGTGGCCGCAGCTGGTGTGGACAGCCCGATGGCCGCATGTGGGCCCCCAGGGAGGTGAGTGACCGGTGCCCCATCCTTGCAGCCTGCAATTTGCTCTGTAGGTTCATCATGAGCTGACCAGGAGCCTTTGAGAGGACGAATTAACAGGACCCACGTAACACCTGCACACCGGTCACCTGGCTGTTGAGACAACGTCTACTAAACTAAGACAAAGCTGAGAAGTGGACAATCCCCAGCTGACTATGAGAACAGAGCTGGGTCCGTGAAGCCTAACTCTCCCCCAGCACTGGCCAGCTGTCTGGTTTCTCCACAGACCCAGCCTCCCCCAGCCTCAGAGTGATCAAGGCAACCCACGGGATACCAATCAATGTTTACTTAATTGGGCTCCTAATCCTTAAGAAACCATTTCTAGAAGCTTCAAAACTTTCTTCAATTGTAGAGAAAGCATCAGGTGTTGTCTCCCACAAAACCCTGCTCCCTGAAAACTGTTCCCTTTTGCCTCAAAAGAAACTTTTGAGAAGAGATTTCCATTTAAGTCCTTGTTAAAAGGACTTCCTGCAAGAGTTTCCTCAAAAATATATTAAAATCATTTTCATAAAATGTGTGTTGAGAGGGCTTCCCTGGTGGCGCAGTGGTTGAGAGTCCGCCTGCCGATGCAGTGGACACGGGTTCGTGCCCCGGTCCGGGAAGATCCCACATGCCGCGGAGCGCCTGGGCCCGTGAGCCATGGCTGCTGAGCCTGTGCGTCCGGAGCCTGTGCTCCGCAATGGGAGAGGCCACAACAGTGAGTGGCCCACGTACCGCAAAAAAAAAAAAGAAAAAAAATGTGTGTTGAGAAAAGACAAGTTTAATCCTCACAGGCTCCATTATTGAAGCAAAAATGAATATTTGTACTGTTTCTAAATTGGAATAAACTTGCAAAGATGCAAACACCGTCCTATATCATAATCTATAAAGCAGTCACAAATGTTCAATCAACTGTAAAAATGATTTAAAAATCTACTTGAATAATTTTATTAAACTGATTTAAAATCATATTTTTTGCTACCTTCATTTATTAACTGCATCTCCAGCAACAATGGGGTTATAGTGGATTTTTGCAAATACAGATATGTTCCCAAATAATGCTGTCAATGAAAAGACTCCCCTCTCCTGGTTGGCATGTGACTTCCTGGCACATGGCAAGGAGAGCGGACTTGCCAGGTGAAAGCCACATTATCTACGTGTCCACAAATGGCCATAGAGTCCAATCAGCACACTTAAGATTTTATGCACAGAGTTCAAGTTCATATTAATGCGCAGCAGAGAAAAGGACACCATTTCCTGTGAGTGCACAAGCACAAGAGTCTAGCACCGAAGACCCCAAGTGCTCTGAATTTCCCAGTTACAGTGTTTGCAGTTTAAAGGCAAGCATGTATCTGTGTGAGAGCTCACTGCTGAATACCCATACCATGGAGAGAAGCTCCCAGAGGACTATAATCTCTCCAGCCCTGAATGTGCCTCCTCTGGGTGCAGAACGGCTAGACCACGGAGGTCAACCAGTGCCCCATCCTTCCTGTGGGTGCACAGAACTCAGAGTGCACTCACTGCCTTTGCCTCTGAAAATCAAGTGGAAACAGAAGTCTCTAGCAGAGAACGCAGTCAGGAAGCTGCCCAGCTCTGTCTGTTCCCCCCGGGGCCCTCTCCAAGTCTTCCTCCCACTGGCTATGAGGCTACAGAAACCTGCTTTGGGTCCATCAGTGGGGATTCTAGGCTCACTACACCTTGAACACTTGAGGCAGCAAACTCCAGGGCAAGTTCATTTACTTATCTACGCTGCAGAAATGGAGATGAGCGGTCCCGATCCCAACAGGAATCTCTGTACAGGAGTCTGGCGGGACCCAGCATCTCAAGGCATCTCCAGTTCCCCAGATGTGGGACAAAAGGACTCCAGGACTGATAGGCAATGTCCTATAGATGCTACAGGAAGTAAAACCGTAAAATAGGAGGCAAGAGAGGGAAACAGCCCCAGGAGGCTTCGGACTGTTATCTGTGTCACTTGGGGACCCCTGAAAGCACAGCCTCCCAGCCACCTTCAGCTGCTATGGTTTCTCAGGGGGAAGGGGTTTGGCAAGGCAGGAAGGTGGGCAGGGGGCCCATCCCTGTGCCCAGCAGCCACCTGTCATCTCCTCCTGGGACCTGAGCATGGCTGCAGGGTGCCCTCCCTGTCTCCTTGTCTCTCGGGTCTAAATGCCACAGCCACCTCCCGCGAGCACGGATACAGCACATGAGGTCACTTCTCTCCCTGGCCGCAGAGGCATGCTTGGCCAGGAGGCAGGACAAGCAGGAAGTGCCCGAGAGTGAATGTCCCCAGAAGTTGCCCTCAACCCACAGTGGGTGGCGATTTGAAGGCCAGCATGGCCCCCCCTCTGTGGGGGTGACTCTGATGGGTGTTCCCCCCAAAGCTCCAGTTGCCCCCCGGGGCTTGATAAAGCACTCTCTGACCCCTTCCCTGCAGGTCACCAGCCCACACCACGTGAATCCTTAACTCAGTTTCTGATTCCGGAGAAACCTCCGCAAGAGAAGGGGAAGCAGAATTCCAGAGGAAGAGAGTCCTCTACTTGAAGTGAATGGCATCCACTTTTTTAAATTTTAATTTTTATTTTACATTGGGATATACTTGATTTACAATGTTGCGTTAGTTTCAGGGGTACAGCAAAGTGACTCGGTTATATACATACATCGATCCATTCTGTTTCAGATGCTTTTCCCATATAGGTTATTACAGAATATTGCGTAGAGTTCCCTGTGCTATACAGTAGGTCCTTGTTGGTTATCTATTTTATGTATAGCAGTGTGTATATGTTAATAGCTTCCACTCCGCCTGACACTTTGCCCACTCCCTCCCCATCCCCTGGTGGCCTGTGCACAGCGACGCCAGCACCACTCCAGACAGCGGCTCCTCCCAGGACTGAGTGACACCAGTTCTCACTGAGAAGCAGCATCGCCTGACAGAGCTCCATCCCCAGGCCCCTAAATCCTCCTGCTGCTACCCTGTGAGCCCGCCTTTCCCAGATAAATATTTCAGAGTACTTCATCTCTGAAACACAATGTCTGCCTCTTGGAGATGTCATGTGACCTTTCAGATCATTTTCCCCCAAAGTTAATTTCTGTGATGAATGCAATATACTCAAACCCATAAATCTGACTGTCTGAAGGATTCAAATTAGGAATTATTGACAGCTGATGGAACCCAAGTGCAGAGATGAAGCGGGTTTTCTCATCTGTCTATCTAAACGTTGGAATGTGTATTGATTAAAATATGACACGCTACAGAACCCAACATAAATCTAAACTCTATTAGATTAACACGAGCATTCAATTAACATAAAATGACAACGTAGGAGAAAGGGGCTGTGTGTTGGTCACCAGTAATATTTTAGCCATAAACATGGGGAACCTGAAATTGGGAGGTGTGTCTGTCAGGGCTGTGTGCTGTGGGAGGGTGTGGGAGGGGCGAGCCCAGAGGCAGGAGGAGATGGGCACAGCGCCCTCGGCCAGAGACACAAGGAGGAGGAAAGGTTGGGGTTGAGGCTGGCTGGGAAGAGTCTCTTTTTCCATCACTTGTATTGAGTTTGGACCTGCCGAAGCCAATGCAAGGGCACTGCTTTTGTGGTGGCTGTGCGGACCCGGGCGGGGAGGCCAGGATGCAAGTGTTAGCTTCTAAGATACAAAGTGGACACCTTGGTTGCATTTAGGACCCCAGTGTGGGGCATCTAAGGTTGTCCCCTGGGGAGGAGAGCAAAGATTTGAAAATAAAGTGGAAGATGAGTACTTGAGTCAGGGAAGAGAAGGACCACGTAGAAAAACAACGAAAGAAGCTGGATGTCTGCTGCATCTCCGAAGTGCCGGCCTCAGCCCCAGCTCCTCTCTATCCTGTATCACGTGCACCATCCTGGAAGGGTCCTGGAAGGATGGGAACGGAGGCAACCGAGGCTCCAGAGGTGAGGCTCCCATGGGTCACAGACACGTTCCCACTTATGCCAAAGGCTCCCTGGGTCTCTGAAGCTGCTCTCCAGCCACGGATCACCCTGGATTGAAGTGCCAGGGTGTTCCCTCAATCAAGCAAGGGTGGAGATTGGTTTATAAGTGCCCAGCTTCCGTGGTCCTCAGTGGGCCAGCCCGGGCGCACACCCCACGTGGGTCCTCAGAGGGTCCCCAGCAGGACTGAGACCCTGTCCCCCACCTGCTCCGAAATGCACCCGTCTCGGCCCCTCCCTTTCCTGCCTCCTGTCCCCACCCCAGCCTCAGGCTTCCCGGGATCGTCTCCTGAAAAGACTGCCTGTGCCGGAATCCTTGTCTCAGGTCTGAAGCTGCGAGAATCCAAGCAGAGGATTAAGGTCACAGTAATAAGTGGGGAGCTGGTTTTACTTGTTTGCTTGTTTGTTTGTTTTCAAGCCAGGGCTTCTCAACGTTGCTCTCCGTGCTCTTTCTAACAGATCCTCAACCTAGGAACTGAGTGACCCAGGACTGTAAAATCATTACGTATAAGGAGGAGCTGGGGGGGGGGGGCTGCACCTCTCAGCTCTGATCCTGTTTTCTGGACAACCTTCAAAATGCACTTTTCTGTAGAAATAATGCCCCAAATCTAATTTGATGGTCAGCCCTCAAAACTCTTTTAGCACCTAGTAGATATGCTTGCTCATTGTACTACTGCAGACATGTGTATTAATGTATAGGATATTACATTTGATGGCACAAGGCGGGAATATAGGGGACGGAGCTTGGCAGTGGTGGCCCTAGTGCGCCCTGGGGCACAGCAACCTGAGTCTCCCTGTCTCAGGGTAGTTGTGGCCTCTCCAGGCACACAGATATCTCCAGAGGAGGTGGCGTGCACCGGGGATCATTCATCAGAAGCTCTGAGCTGCAGAACAAAGGGAAGTTGCTTCCCTCTGACTAGGTCCAATTTCTCCTGCCATGTAATCAATCTTGTTTGGAAATAAAATATTCTTGACCCAAGTGAAGACCTGGATGGCCCGGTGAGTGGTGTGGCCTTGGCTGGGTGGGTAGGGTTCCCAGGGGTCAACAGACCCCAGCCCTCAAGCCTAGAAGGCTTCTTATGGGCAGCCTCTCTGGTGCTGGAAGGGCAGCCCTGTTCCCCAGCCGGGTGCCCACAGGAACTCCCAGGATCCTTCCTGCTGCATTAGGCCTGGAAGGATGCTCTTAGCTGTTTGTTCATCACTGCGGCAAATGTCTACAGAACGTCTGTTTATACCTAGTGCTTCACAAGGCAGCGCAGGTGCTCATGAGTTAGACACACCCCACCATCGCCGCAAACCGCCCACCTCCGCCTTCTCTCTGGTCACTGAGGACAAGCCACCTCCCTCCAGTTTGAGGCCAGGTCCTCACCATGCTTGGTACCTCCACCCTGCCCTGTTCTTCCTCCTCCCCCAATTATCCCTGCCCTACCCCTCTACATCCCAGAGCCACTCAGACGAGGCACCAGCATCTCCTTTGGGTTGACGAGGTGTCCAGGACCAGGCCGCCATCTCTCTGCAGCCCTGACCCCTGTCCCTGCCTCTGCCCCCTAAACTGTCCTCTTGCTTCAGCTCCAGGACATACCTGTCAGCCCCGAGCTGTGCCGTTCACTGCGTGCAGTGCCCTCAGCTGGGACGCCCTCTGTCACCGTCACCTCGCTCCTCCCTCCAGAGCTCAGATTGGCACTTCCTTCAGGAAACTTTTCTGACCCCCTTCCCCAGTCTCGGGCCTGAATATATGTCACTGGGGCACAGCCCAAGGGCACCTCTTACGCACTCACACACCTGCACACGCTATCTCCTTGTGGACAGGAACAAAGGTTTGTCCACCCTCGTTTTGCCAGGGCCTGTCCCGGGCCTGACATGCATGTGTGTTGAGTGAATGAGAAATGGATGAATGATTGAACAAGGGGGTGAGTGTGAGGGAAGAGGCCTCAGAAGAGGTGCGAGGTGGGCCCTGAGGGTGAGCGGGATCTGATGGGGGAGAAGAATGGAGGACAGAGGAGCAAGATGTGGCTGTGAAATTGGGGGAACTGATGGAATGTGTGTCCGTGCGCGGCCCCCGCAGCCAGCCCCAGGGATACAGCAGGACAGGCGGATGCTGCCTCCGCACCTGCACGTGCTGGCGGGACTGGACCCCGGATGGCTCCTGTCTTCAGACCTGCCACGGGGACACTGACGAACCAGGGGCCACTCCGGAAAGGTCTCCTGGGGCCTGACTCCACAGGGAGAGTATTGAACATGCTCCCCCAATAAAACAAGGCAAAATTCTCTTCATTGTGAATAACCCACTAGCCACTACCAGCCTTCCGGAATCTCCCAGCATCTCACTGGCAGGGCCTAGGGTATAACAACGATGTCAGTAATAATAGCCTCTGTTGCAAACTTCTTACTGTGTACCAGGCATCAGGCTAAGAGCCTTCTCTGCGTGCATCTTCTCAGTCAAGCTACATGTCTGTCCTAAGCTAGAGCAGTAATTGAGAGCCTACGAGTTTTACAGGCAGAACACTGCAGCCCAGAGGAGTGCAGTGGCTTTCCAAAGACACACAGCTAACAAGGATGGGATTCGAACTCAGGCAGCCCAACCCCTGAGGGCATGCATCAACTTCCCTCCTACCCCACCTGTCTTGAAAAGCCCTTCATCCTTGTTGGGGGGATCCCAAGGATGGAGAGGGACTCCAACTGTAGGTCCAGCCGCCCACGCCAAGGCACTCAGCCCAGGCCAGGCCCAAGGCTAAGGCACCTTGAATCTGAGCCCTTTCCCACCTGTGGAAAATGACCAGAGTCAGAGACACGGCTTTGGGCAGATGAGGGTCTGGACATGGTGAGAAGACTGGGCCCAGCTCTTTCATCACCCTGTTTTCCTGCCTTCTGTGAGAGGAGGGTACAGCTCTGTCTTGCCCTCATCATACCCTCAAACTTTGTACACAGCAGATGCTCCGTGAACACATAATTGAACAAAGTGATTAACCTGATGTCTTTTCTCCTTTAATTGTTTCCAAGAGTAAGAGCACTTTTAGCCCCGTATCTTTTCCCAACACCCCAGTGATGGATTATATATTAGTTGAACCCACCTACCCCTCACAACCCCTCTCACAGAACAATCTCCCAGGTTTTCTAAAAAGGGAGCCCATGCCTTCTGCGTGCCTCGGGCGCCCTCTGGTGGCCATCTTGGATTCCCAGCACCAGGTCTTTGAACAGGAAGAGCGAGCGGTCTGGACCTCCCCACCTGCCTGCACAAGTGGCCTGCAGACCCAGACTCTCCAGGGACCTGTCCCTTCTGTCCCTTCTTTCTTCAGTCAGGCTGGACACTGAGGCTGAGTCCTCAGGGACGCCGACGGCGGACAGGCAGCCTCCCTGAGAGAGTGGGTGTGTGGGCGGCCCCTCCCGCAAGCAGGGCACTCTGGGCTGCCAGCCGACTCAGAGGGTTCTCGGAACACATCTGCTCAGCTCAGCTTGCCAGGTGTCCAGTTTGGGGGAGCAAGTGAGGAACAGAAATGGGGGGACCTGGCTGGACAAGAGGCATTTCCCAAAATTGCTCGTAGTTCCTCTCCAAAACTGGACCCTTGCTCCCACCAGCGTGGGCATCACCTCCAGTGACA
The DNA here is from genome assembly GCF_003676395.1 of Aethalodelphis obliquidens. NCBI lineage: Eukaryota > Metazoa > Chordata > Mammalia > Artiodactyla > Delphinidae > Aethalodelphis > Aethalodelphis obliquidens. Next base: position 1,583,028 of record NW_020837987.1, on the reverse strand, counting down.
GCCTGAGCACTGCCCCTGCTGCGCCCCACCCCCGCCCCAGGAACGGTCTAGCGGGGCTCTAAGAAGCCTCAGGCCCGCCCCATTGATAACTCCGTGGACTACCTTGGCAGTGATGCCCCAACACATAAGCGCTCCCCAAAGCCTCCTGTTGCTGCTGCCCATGCAGAGCCTACACTCCCCGAGCTGAGACGGTGGTCAGCTCCTGCTTTTCAGGGACCTGGCTTCTTCTTCTGGACATTCAAGGTGAGATCCTTTTCCTAATTCAATGGAAGCTCCTCAGGTATCTTGCACTTTGCACCAGCCAAGACTCGAGCACACGGGAAGCCCTCAGGAAACTGAGCTGGGCTGAGGAGGTGGGCTTGGTGGGCATGCTGACAGCCTCCATGATGATGGCAGCTAAGGGCTTTCCACCAGGCCAGGAACTGGGCCCTCCCATGCTGTCCCTTCACATGGCCAGGAAGTGGTGAGGGGGGCAGCTGTGAGACCACTTATAGAAGGGACACACACGACCTCTGAGTTGTATCAGCAGCAAGAGGAAGGGCGGAAGAGGACGCCGGCCTCCAGCCCCCAGCATAGACTTAGGTCCGCCCTAAAGCAAGGGACTGGGACGCAGCTTAAGTGCTGCCTTTCCTTAGACCTCTTTGGGGCTGCAGTGACCTCCAACCTGGACCCCAGGGTCCTGGATGGAACCCCCCGGGGCTATACTCAGGAAGTGCTCCCCATACCTCCACACACCAAGAAGTGGCTGTAGCCTGGCCAAGGCTATGCTGTGTGTTGTGGAAAAACGTCTAGAAAATTCCCATCGTTGGCCCAGAGATACTGGAACCATCCTGTAGCAAAAGGAGAGTCAACCTCAACCCTCAACCCCCAAAGAAGAGCTATTTAGATCTTTGGGTCAAGGTCAGGAACTGCCACTCTAGGGGCCCTCAGCCAATCGTGGAAGAGCATCTCTAGGGCAAGCATTCTGATTTTGCAAAAACTGTTTCCTGGAGAGGGAGACAATGTGTCCAAGACCATTACCATGAACCAAGGAATTAAATTTTTGTCTGATATTGCATTTAACATCCAGGAGGCATCCAGATAGCTCAGGGCAGTTAGCTCTTCTAAGGAGCACCACGGTCATTTCAGAGGCAAATTACAGGCCCATTGAAATAAAATGCCTTGAAATGATGGTGCCCTGCAGATGTGATTTCAAATCTGACTCTACTGATTACCAGCTGTGTGACCTTAGACAAGTTACTTAACCTCTCTGAGCCTGTATTTCCTTATTTGTGAAATGAGGCTAATAATAATTCATACTTCACAGGGTTTGAAGATAAAATAATCCAATGTTTATGAAGCTCACAGCACAGTACCTAGGACACTGTAGTCCTAAAGACATGCTGCGTATGCTCTGCTGTTCACTATTATAATCTGCTACCACTACCACTGTCATTAATGGGCTGATAGGTGTTCATGTGCCACTTTCCACTAAGACAATGTGACATGCTCCAGGCTTCTGGCATTCATTTAGTCTGGGAACCTGAAAATTGGGATTATTTTATTTCTTGCTATTCAAAAAAAAAAAAAAAAAAAACTAAAAGCTAGTCTTCTGACATTGTTTTATATACAGTCTTCGTCAGTTACTTCCATTAACCTTGATTCAGGTCTGCGGGGGCACTTTGTCACCTTGGGGTCTCCTAAACCTCCACCTCACCCCTGGCAGGCAGCTTTGGCAGGGAAAAGGCCTCCTAGACTGATGGACACAGGGCCAGGAAACAGGAGCGGAGAGCCCCTGGAGGGGAGGGCACACTCATACAGCCCAGGTCCCCCTCCCGCACCCAACGGCCTGGAGTTCCCCGGGCACAAGTCCCTGCTCTGCTACCGGGTCAGGCCACAGCACCTCTGAACCTCAGTTTCCCTTTCCATGAAATGGGGATAATCACACCTGCCCGAGGAGTAAATGAACTAATGTGGAGACAGTGCTCGATGCTGAGGAGGCCTGGAACACAGCAGGCGTCCAATGAACAGTCATTGCTGTTATGATCTTGCATGGCCCTAACAAGGGTAGCTTGACATGAGGTCCCCGACTCACAGGACAGGCCACAGTCATGTCAGAAGTGGGCCATCCTGAGGTAGGAGATAGATGGGCTCCTGGGCCAGACAGCTGGGGTTTGTCAAGTGGAGTACAATTGAAGCTTTGTTCTCACCCAGACCCTCCAAGGACAGAGCGAGAGGCAGCAGCTGAGCTCTGCTGAAGTAAAGAGATAAGGTGCCCGCTCCTGAGGTCAAGGAAAACTTCCCTGTCTGCACATGCGCAGAAAGGCTCCTTGGGGGTCAGAAAAGGAGGGGGCGCCACCCCATAATATGTGTGGACACGCACCCACAGGCCTCTGTGGCGGGATCCATCTTAGCAAAAAGTTGCGCACGCATCTTGGGGAGGGTCCTAGGACCAGTCAGGTGTGAAAAAAGAAAAGAGACAATTAGCTAAAGGTAAACAAAGACCCGGAAGGACTGTCCTATATAAGTGATTTAAATCCTGTCTTTACTGCGCCCCTCATGCAGGACGCCTGCACTCCTCTCCAGGTATGTATCTCTGCCTCACTTCTGACTTAACTGTGCTTCTGCTCATTAGAGAGGATGCCCGTACCCTTTCTCTCTAGGTGTGTATCTCTCTCCTGCTTCTGTCTTAAATAAACAGACTGCTTCTCTGTGTGCTCTCCCATACATTGTGTTATGTCTTCCATAATGAACTTTATACCTGTTTTTACAGTTTATGCCTCCTTGAAACATTCTTGCTTTCAGTGGGGGTAAGAGCTAGGGCCACTTTGCTTCTAACCTCTAACCCCCGGCGGCCTAGCGGCTAGGATTCCCGGTTTTCATCCAGGCTACCGAGGTTCAATTCCTGGGCAGGGAACTGAGATCTCTCTTCAGGACCGCTCACTACTGTCTCTCTGAGAGCAGCTGGACTGCCCCGAGGGGCAGAGGGCACTCAGCGCCTGCGCCTTGTGCCCAGGGGACATGAGTCTGCTGCCACCACACCTTCTGAATTTTGCAGAGATAGTCTGTTATGCTCTGTTAAATACCTTGAATTTTTTTTTTTTTTTTTTTTTTTTTTTTGCGGTACGCGGGCCTCTCACTGTTGTGGCCTCTCCCATTGTGGAGCACAGGCTCCGGACGCGCAGGCTCAGCGGCCATGGCTCACGGGCCCAGCCGCTCCGCGGCATGTGGGATCTTCCCGGACCGGGGCGTGAACCCGTGTCCCCTGCATCGGCAGGCGGACTCTCAACCACTGCGCCACCAGGGAAGCCCAAAACCTTGAATTTTAAATGTGGGCAAGTGTGTTTGTTTTTAAACAAATAGAGCAACTAAAACTAGTCCCTGGGCCCCAGCTCTGAGGCAGGTGTGGGCTCCTGGGGATTCTACTCCTCCCAAGGTATTAGGGCTGTTCCTGACATCCACGCTAAGGCTCAGAATGCCTGGTGCCCGGAGGGAGCGGAACAGACTGCATTTTAGCCTAAACAGACATGTGAGCCTCATTGCTGCGCAGAGACCGCCATCTGCTGGTGGAAGGAGGTGAGAGCAGCCAGTGCCTGCCAGCATCCCCAGAAGGGATCAGGGGGAGGGTGGGCAGGAAGAGGAGGAGGAGAATGATGCCCAGCCTAGCCAGGACCCGATCGGGGAAGGACCCCAAGAGAAGGGCCCGAGCCACACAAGGCATCGAGGACGAGAAGCAGCTAAGGCATCAGTCCCTGGGACCACGCGAGAAGAGGGAGGCAGGCCCGCACCTGCTTCTGGGAGGGGCACGGCCCGAGGACAGTGTCTCCTGGAGACACTGAGCCAGTGAGCACGCATGCACACATGTGTCTGTGGCATGTTTACAGACAGGCACGCGTGTCTCTAGTTGATGACCTCTCCTTTTCCCTCGGCCCTCTGACCACACATGAACCTGCCTGCTGCCCAGGAGCCCCCCCCAGAGACCAGGGCCCCAAAGGGCTCCACGTGGCTGCCAATCCCTCACCTGCTTTGCAGGAGTGCCCTCGTCTAGCTGGAGGAACACCTGGCTTGGTCCCTCGGGGCTGGCGTGCCATGTCAATGCTCCAGCAGAACAAGTCTCCAGGTGAGATCAAGAGTTTACCCTTCCTGGGCCAGGCACACGGCCTTTGGACAGCTAGGATCTCCTCCGGGAGCCCTGTCCCACCGCCCTGGAGAACCCCAAGCCCAGGCAGGCAGGGGTGGGTGGGCAGCAATGGCACTCCTCCTCCACAGGGCCATGCATCTCAAGGCTGGGCTGAGTTACTCCTCCCAGGACCTGCCCCACGGCCTGAACAGAGCAGCGGGGCAAAGTCTCCTAAGACAGCTCAGAAAACACTGCATTACTTACTGTTCTTTAAACTTTCTCCTTTTAAAAAAGTTGATATGTTTTTTTAGATCCAAAAGAACATATCCTGTTGATTAACTGGCTTTGCTCTCCCAACACCCCCAGGAGGCACTCTTCTGCCCTGTTTACAGGTGGATAAGCGGATCCTGGAGTGGTTAAGGGAAGAGCTGCTGGGCCTAAGACTGGGCCGGCAGCCCGGGGCTCAGCACTCCCAGCTGGGAGGTGTCCAGAGAGCACACAGGATCAGAGATTTTTATAGCAGAACGCACTCTTTGATGCCAGCTGCACCGACTCCACAGGGAGCAGAGCGTGTTCAAAGGCCTGGATTTTCTCCCCCACACACACCCTCACTGAGTTTTCCCACTCTTGGATTAAAAACAAAAACAAATAAAAACAACTGCATAAATCACAGTTACTGTGTGGCAGGGACTTTACATACATATATGATGTTCTAAGACAACTACCCATGGGAACAGGTGTTCTTATTTCCCCCATTTTTGGATGAAGAATCTGAGGCTCAGAGAAGTTAAGTAGCTGGCCTGAGATCACACAGACAGAAGAGTGAGGCCAGGGTCTGGTCCCAGTGATGGGATCAGAGCCCACACATTCACCCTGTCCTCGGAAGCATCCTGGCACGATTCAAACACCAAGACTCCATGTTCCTGAAACACAGAGTGTTCCTAAAACAGCAGCCCAAGGTCAAAGTTATTACAGTGTATACAACTACAATCACCAAGGGACAACCAGAACGGGCAGATGCTGGCAGCAGCAGAAAAAGAGAGAGAGAGAGATTGAGAGAGAGAAGATACGAATTCCTCCAGATAGCACTGTTTGAGACCTTCCCATGATGAAATTAAAAGTGGGCCTTAAGTGATTTATTTTTTCAATCTGTGAATCTAAACAAACGATCTCTCTTCTAGGTACATCCATCATATGATCTCCTTCACAGCTGTGAAAAAATGCTATTAGTGCTTTCAAAGCAGTTTTATCGCAGATTAAAGAAGCCCCCCCCCCCCAAAAAAAAAAAAAATTGGCAACCGGAGACAGCCATATGCCTACTTGACCTAGGACCATAAGCCTGTTGCTCATTCCAGAGAGGGGATTAAGGCATTACTTTTAGTAAGTTGCTTTTCATATGGAAATTTCTTTTCATAGTAAAGATCTGCCTTTAATAGCATCATCCTAAAAACATGCCTATTTTTGAATTCCCTGATCATGGACATATAGATTTTCATAGTGTCTGCAAGCATACATTAATGTTAATTTCACCGTTCTCCTTTATGTTTTGTTAATGTCACAATCTGCTGTAAAACCTTGCCAAGTTTCTTAACTGTCATGTTAATTCCAAGACCTATTCTGCACTCTTTGACATTTCAGGACAGAACAAGGCAGTAAAAATAGATTAGAAACAGCTTATAAGTATTATAAAATCTGGAACTTTGCAGATGGCGGAATTAGGTCTGCTGAATGGAAATTTAGCAACTCTGAGCACAACAATATTAGAAAAGCCTATTCATTTCTAAGGTAAATATTTGGAAGGGGTTACATAATGGTGGCTAGAGGAGTGTGGGGAAACTTATAAAATGCAACAGAGTTATATTATTTTAAGCAACTTACTGGATACATATACCATATCCTGAAGAGTTTCAGGTTTCAAAGGTTTTCTCTACCATATAAATAAGGGCACATAGTAAGGGCTTGATTTTATTCATGGTCAGTTCAAAGATCACACAAATCATTTCACTCGAAGGATTTGTCTGCCTTTTCCTAAGTTAAAGCAGAGCATTACTGTACTTCGATATTAAATGACACTACCACATGCTAAGAAATTTGCACAAACGGACAGGAAATTAGACACTGTTTTCTTAAACTGATTGCTAAAGAATGCACCCTGTTTAAATGTGCGCTATCCATTTCAAAGGGAAGCACTGGCTGATTTCAGGAAGTTTAAAATCAGTTCATGGAGAAGGAGGACAAAGTTAGGGTTAAATGTGTTTTTCTTCCCCTCACCACCCACCCCCCCAGGGGAAACTATTTCTTTAAAAAAAAAACTTTCCTCTTTTTCTTTAAGGGGAACTTATTATTTCCACCATCCTTGTTGAGTTGTTGATGAATAGTTCACATCCCTTGCCAAGCCCCACCCTCTGCCTTTTTTCTAAGCTCTTTCCTCATTATTTGCTCAATCTTTTTCCCACAGCCCCGACAGGCCGTCAGGGCAGCTTAAATACAGCAGAGTATTAACACGGGGAAATGGCTTTCAGTCCCCAATTGATCTCCTAATACGTTATGTTGAAATGATAATTGGTACACTCCTCACTGAAAAATAAGAGAGAAAAACTACTTTTCAGTCACCACAAGGTATTATCTTAGCTCATGTATTCAGAACTAACAGATACATTAAAAAAAAAAAAGAAAAAATCCTATCCCCCCCATCTGCGGGAGAGTCTGCAGTCCGCAATTCTTTTCAGCTGACATAATCCAGATTGATTCGTTCAGCAGATAAAATTCAGGCCACTTCTGCCCTTTATGGGAGCAACATAATACCAGTCTTTATTCAGTAACAATGTAACATAATGGGATCGGAATGTGCAAAATGACTGTTCTTAAATTACTGCGCCTCACAAGGGCCCAACACAAGCTGGGGCTTAATGTAAAAAATCATTAGGCGCAGATTACTAAAGTGCTCCTGCATTAAGGAGGTCAAACCGAGCCTGTTTATGGTATTTTTCAGGACAGAAACTCTCTGCTAATATCTTGATTATGACTGTGTTCTGGGGGGCCCATCTCAGCACCCACAGCTCAGCACCGTGGCTTCCAGAGAGATGCTGTGAAATGGGGGCCGGGGGCGGACTGCACTGAAACAGGGGCCCGAGATGGGGTTGGGAGAGACTCCACAATCACAAACCATTTTCATGAAAGTTTGGTGAATCAAATAATTTAAGCTCTGAGCTATTAAGCTATGCTAATTTCAAGATCTTCAGGGGTTCGTTAGTAAAATATATAGAAGATGTGGAAAGTAAAGAAAAGCTTAAATACAGAATGAATAATGATCTCCCATCATCTCAATACCTAGAAATGACCCCTGGGCATTCCAAATGTAAATTCATCCCATCTTTTTTTTCTATGCAGAACTATATAATACGTTTTTACAAAATTTATGGTTCAAATACAGCTTTTCACTAAATGTTATAGGTACTGTCAATATTTCTCCATGTCATTAATTATTCCTCTGCAATATAATTTTATGGCTACATGGTGTTCCCTTCCTGTGGAGAAACCTAATTTATTTAACTTTATCCCTCTTCTTGGGCATGTGGGTTGTTTTCTAAGTTTCCCCCGTTCTAAGGGATGTGACAATTATTATGTCTATAGAAAAATCTTTCCCCACACATCAGGTAATTTTCTTTGGATGAATGCCTAGAAGTGGAATTTCTGGGTAAAGGGGTTGCACATTTTATATCTATTTAACACATACGTTTCTTCCTTGGCCTCCAGAAATCTTGAAATTCATTTGTGCCACAATTGTGTACAGGACTCCATTATTTCCAGGGATGGGCTCAGAACCCACTACACCCACTACACCCAAAAGCTTCAGCCTTTGCCCGAGCGACACAGCACAAAGATTTCTTGAACACTGCTGTGCCTCTACTGACATATCACACAAGATTATCATGACCACTGTTCAGTTCCACACACATAAAACTATCGTCGGGAGATAGAATAAATTAAGAGAAGTAGTCAGTGCAGGCTCTTATAAACCTAAGGTTACCTAAGAAGATTCTAGAAAAAATAAAAGAGACAAAAAACAGAGCAGAAAAGATTTCCTTTGAGTGGAAATAATTTTTTTCAACTTGCAAGTTTAAGCCTCATACAATTTAATTTTTTCATTCGAGAGCATTGCTAGTCTCTTATCTTGTTTAAATAGAAGACCTCCAAAATTCGAATCACTGAATCACCGGGTGGCCTCCGAGATGATGCAGTTACTCTTCGGAACACTGGGCTCACGTCTGGAGTGGGGCCTGTATTTGGTCGGCGTTTGTACTAAATGAAGCAGGTGCTGTGTGTGTATGCACAGGACCAGGGAAGTGCACGCAAGAGGCAGAGATTTTGTGTATGTCTACATATACAAATATACACTCACATGCACATAAATATATTTATCTACAAAATGAGCAACACCATCGTAGCCTCGTCATTGAAACTCACACCATCTGAAATATTTGCATGTAGTGACCAGCCTCCACTGTCAGTCATGACGGCACAAATCCAATATTCAGGCCATATGGCCTTGAAACTTTCAGTCGATAGGAACCTTTTAAAGCTGAATCTTCAAAAAGTTGTATCAAAAATATATTCAATGAGAAGGTTAATTGAATAATTGATTACACAGTAACAATTAAGTGCTCTTCAGATATCTTTGGGAAATCTCGAAATATAATGGTGATAGATATTTATTCGTTTATCAGCTATTTCTGCATTATATATTTATTTTTAGGCCCAAAGTCAACTTCTTTCATTTATATATTTTAACATCAGAGTCCCCAAGGTGAAAGGATACACTACATTTTTACTACTACGCAAGGAGATGGCAGGATGGAGAAAAATCCGTATGATCCAGGATTGCCAACGTTGAACCATTTCCCAACATTAGAAACAGCTTCTTTGTGACAACTATCAGGTGAACTAGTCAAACAAGGCCTCTCAGAAATACGCAAGCTCCAAAATGCAGTCATTTTTGCAGGGGAAGTTTGGGTGATGGGATTACAGCTGCATTCTATCCACTGGCTCTTGAATTATCAGTATTATGTGGGTCTTCCTTCTCCTAGTTTCTCTTCAAAAGTAACCAGATCTATGGGTACGCAGAGACAAAGAGCCAATAATCATATCTCCACTGAGAAGTGGAATGACCACATCTGTCACTACCATTTGTTAACAAATCCCTTAGATTTGTCATCTACGGCTTTTTTCAAAGGAGGTAGAGATGGATTTTGAAATCACCAATAATCTGTCAAAGAGGATCACCATTCATGCTCACAGACACACACACAGACACACACACACATATACATCCACCGTGTCAAATTGGGGAAGGGGGTCGGGGACAGAGTCTGAGTCTACTCTTCAAAAAGTTTGTTCCAGGTGCTCATTCTGGAGGCCACACTTGCATGCATCACTTCCAGCTTTGCCCAGGAGCTCAGAGGATCTTAACAACTGTAAAGAATCTCTGAAAAATCCCCATGCAGTTGGTAAGGTTAGATTCCCCCGAACAAAGGCTTTGACATCCCTAATGGGCACACCTCAGAAATGACTGTCTGGACACAAGAAACAGATCTGAGTGAAAACTGATGCTTCCTTAAGTACTTTTTATTTTATATATCTGTATATATTTTTTCATTCGCTCATTCCAGAAATACTTATTGAACCTCTTCTGTGGGTTGAACATTGTGGTACCCGGAAGGACAAAAGCATGAGCAGAACAGACAAGGTCTCTGACAACTTGGAGTTCTCAGTTTGGTGGGAGAATTAGACCAAGAAAATGATGGAAAAAACTGAACACCCACATTTTAAAATAACTGCTAAGAAGTAAGTGAGGGACTGAGAGAGGGAATATAGAGTGATGAGCCATTGTTGAGTGGATGGTCAGAAATTGCCTCTTTGAGAGTATGATGTTTCAAGTGAGACCTAATGAATGAGAAGGAGTTGGTCATACGAAGCCAGATGTGTCTGTGTGTGTGTGTGTGTGTGTGTGTGTGTGTGTGTGTGTGTGAAGGGAAAGGTTGTCATTCACTCCAGGCAGCGAGAACTGCGTACTCAAAGACTCCGAGGTATCAGAGAGCCAGAAGTGTTTAATTATCAGAGAGAAGATCCATGCAGTTGGAGCAGAGCTTGAGAGTTGAGGTTGCAGGTTGGGTAGGGACCTGATCATTTGGGCTTTGTAGCTAAGGGGCCTTGAGTTTTAATTAAAAGGGAATGGAAAGCCATTGAAAAGTGTTAAAAGAATTTACGTCTTTAGAAGCTCATTCTAGCTTAAGAGTATAAAATGTTTTGGAGGAAGGTCTAGTTAGGAGATGATGGTCACCCACAGTGAAAGGGTGAAGATGGAGGAAAGAGAGATTCTAGATTTATTTTGGAGCTAGAATTGACAGGGCTTTCTGGTGGATTGGACGAGAATACTGAGGAAAGGGACAAATCAAGGTTAACTCCTTGGTTTGATGTTCTGAGATGTCCAAATGGAGAAGTTCCATAGAAAATTAGAGTAGAAAGTCTGGAGAAGAGAAGTGGGCTGAAGGTTTGGGTCTGAAAGCCACCAGTAGACAAGTGGTAGAATTTATACATAAGGATGGGATCTCCCAGGAAGAGACTGCAGAAGGAGGAAGAGCCAGGACTGCCACAAGGAACCCAAGGAGGGCAAACAGAGGAGAAGGAGTCAGCAAAAAGGACCAAGAAGGGGAAGCCAGTGAAGGAGAAGAAGATCCAGAGTAAAGAGTCTCACAGAAGCCAGGAGGGCGGTGGCTTTAGCAGAGGGGTCCACTCAAGGCACGGCCCCTCTGGGACATTGCTGCCTTCTCATATTGCTGGAAACTTGTTGCCTCTGGATGCTAAATTCTGTAGAGTGATGAGCCCTTTGGGGTAGGTTCTATTCCCATCCTCATCATACAAAGAAGACAGAAGCTCCATGAGGTTCAGTGGCTTCCTTGGCATCGCATCCCAGTTGGAACCCATCAGGCACCAGTCACTAGCTCTTGACCACTCTGTTATTTATATGCTGTCTACTTTCTAGGACATTCCTGGATTTGACAGTCCAGTCTGCCAAGTATGGCCGAAACATGCCACTCGGAGAACTTATGAACATGTTTTGAATATTCTTTCTGCATTTTTAACACTAGCATCGCCACCATCTGTATGGTACCTAAGATGGAATATTTCCCTACACTGCGTCAGGGCCAGCCACAGACTAACTGTTAATTAACTCCAGGAGAGGGAGGCTTTGCAAAGCAGACAAGCTAAGGGAAAGGAAAGCCTTCAAAGTAGCTTCTCGCTTTCCAGTCAGACCGTGTGCCCACCCCTCATGTCTCTCCTGCAATTTTCATGGTTCAAGCAGATTCCCATCTAAAGCAGGCAGGCTCCCTTGAGTAAGGAATCAGACTGAGGCCACCAAGTGCAGGGCATCTAATGAGCCTGGCTCGGTAGCCCCGTGTCACCTCTGCCATGTTAGGGGTGAGCCCGACTTTCTGTGGAGCCTTGTAACAAGATGACAGGCATCGCTGTCGAGGGACAGACTAGAGGGGCCGTGAGTGTCACAGACCAGAGAGCAGATGTGTGATTGCGTCCCTGCTGAGATGGCATGACACCTCCTGACTCTGGAGAGTGTGTCACAGAGGAGCTAGCTCACTGTTCCCGTGCACACACAACAAGACCCACTGCCACCAATTCCACGAGCGATGGTGCACCGGGCATCCGGGGACAGACCACAGTGCATTTCCCGGCTGGGCTGTTACCGCAAAAGAGCAGTGTGCTCCAGCGAAGGGCTAGCAAAAAGCACGCCAGAATTTTAATATTGTTTTAGTGTGATTAAAAATCCTAAATTAATTTATTTTCTTATGTTAGAAAATAGTCCAGCATGGCCATATCGCAATATGTGCTCAGAAGAGCAGTCTGATAAAATTCATTAGAAAAGAATTAAACTCATCATATAAAACACAGTCATTTTATTTTAAGTAGTTCCCAATTCAGAAGACCAGGCAATTGTCCCTTACAGTAATACCAAGGACAGACTGGAGAGGAACCCCCGGGTATGTCTCCAGAACGTCATGACTTGTTGCAACTAAGAGGACTTGCCTTGTTTCTGAGCCCTTGCAAATACTTTCAGACATGAGTGAAGGTGGAAGAGAAAAGGACACCAAAGGAAAGAGGAAATCCTTGCTCGATGCCTCCCTTGGATGACGCTGTAAAACACTAGATTTTGCATCAAAGCCCCATTTTTCAAGACCCGGTTCAGTCCCACGCTGCTCCTCAGGACCTCCCTGACCTCACTTCCTTCCCACCACTTATTTTGACTTTCTCATTCACTGTCTCAGATATCCATCTGATTTATATTTATATTTATACGATTGTTTCATGTCCCCGAGTAGACTGCAGACTCTTTCCGGGTGAGGGCTGATTTCACCCTAGTTTCTCCAGCCCATCACCACCCCCTGGCTGCCAGCTCCCCTTGCCTAGCTGTGCGCCCCGAGGTTGGCATGGCATTCGTCTTGCACGTGGCAACACCTGGGTGCTGTTTTCTTTGAGTGTCCATATTCACAAACAGGATTGAGCAGAACCCTCTGAGAGGATAAGAGAGCAGGAACCTCTTGCCATTGGCTGGCTCTTTCCATGCACTCTGTCACTGAGCATCCGAGTCTAACTCTATGTGACCCAGGAAATGATTGTTTTACTCCATCTTGTAAAAGGAAGAAAAGGCAGAAATTTTAATTCAAGTGAGATTTACTTAACTAGCTACTGAGTGCTGACAGCTGACAATCTGAGCGTCCTGTGTGAATCCTTCTGACTCCCTGGATGTACTGAGCTCAGTTGCAGGAGTGGAGGAACCCTTCACTTGTTGATGCTGCAGAAGGATGACTTGAGGAGTTTGGCAGCAGGAAGACCCTGCCTCTAACCAGCATTCAACAGTTTAAATAAAACATACATGAGACTTTACCCCTGAATTCTGCTCAGGGATAAAAATGTCGACGCTCCAAGAGCCTGCTCCTAGCTCAGAGGGGCTGCACGGAGGCCAGCTCTCAAATCCGCCAGAGCCACGTTTGGCCTTTTGCTTGGACGCAGAGGCTGGGCTCCTCGTCTTCACAGGGGGAAAACCAAGCACAGTCAGTGCAGCAGCAGCATGGTGACCAGTTACAGCAGCGACCATCCCCAGTTAGAGGAACGGGAGGCCGAGACGGCCACTGCCCAGGGAAGCAGAAGATCCTTTTGGTTCTCCCTTAATTTCATCACACGACCAGTGGCAGTCATGAGAAAACTTTGGATACAAGTATTCCACATTGTTTGTCTTAGCAACCACACATGCTGACTGTGGCTGTTTGTTGCCACATCAAACTCCAACACAGCTCACTGGTTTCCAGGGGTGACTGAGTATGAGTGAACATGGGATGGGGGATGGGGAGTGACTGACGGGGACCATGCGGGAAGATGATCACGGTTTTTTTTTCTAAGCACGGATGAACATTCCAGATTCTGTGACAAGCCCCCAAGCTGCCCACCCGGAAACTGGATGGCAGGGGAAGGCAGGCTCTGTGCCCTCTGGAGGCCCTGCAGCCCGGGCGGCCGCTCTTGGATCTCACCTGCTGCCAGGGAGCCTTTGCATCATGCCTGCTTGTTGCAAACGTGATGTTGGTCACAGGGAGGGGGGGGTTCTCGAGACATTTAATTAGCTGAGAATTTCCCGCTCTCTAGCGGCTTGCTTGGGAGAATGGAGCTCCCGAACAGCTCCTGAAACAGGAGGAGCAACTGCCCGAGGCAGAGCTAAAGCACTTGGGAGGAGTTTGGGTTCTGATGTGGGCACAAATTCTCGTCCTGAAACTCCAGAGAAGGACCAGCAGCCTCAGCCGCTGAGACCCCCGGTGTGGGCCAGGCCCTGTGTCCCGGTGCACGTCTGTTAAATGCCCTGTGATGAGCAGGGCGAGCCCAGGCAGAGCACCGAGGGCAGGAAGGTCCATGGGGAAGTGAGAGCCACGCCTCCCTAGAACAAGCCGCTCATCCCCCTCTGTCACCTGTCCTGCATATTCCACTTTTCCCAGAGAACCCGGAAACCTGAGTTTGTAAGTAAAAATCTCACAGTTTTAGAATGTTTGCAATTAATTGAAGACAAAAGTATAAACATCACACAAGCCAAACAAAACACATCTGTGAGCTGGATCCAGCCCCCAGGCTACACTTGAAGTCCCATTATCCTCCTTGAGCCGCTCAGAGGGCCTCACCTCACCCTCCATCCTCTTGTAGGCTCTGCTCAGCACCTCAAGAGGGTGAGCAGTGAGGAGAAGGTGGACGAGGAATCCAGGCCAGGGTATGGGCTAGGAACCCACAGCATGGGCTTTAGCCAGGAGCGAACAGGAAAGGCCGTTTCCTGGACCCTTCCCAGACCCACTGAATAAGAATCTGCATTGTCACAAGATCCACGCCTATTGGTTTGCACACCAGCCTTTGAGAAGCATTTGTCTAAGGCTAAGTAAGAGGAATGGGTTCAAAGGTGTGAAACCCTCTCCTTTCTCCAGAAGATGCAGAGACCCAAGCACACCACCCGCCCTCTTGTAAAATCCTTCCCACATACCAGACTAGCAAAAGTCACTGTAGTCATAAGGACATGGGTCTCCGTGGAGAGGCTGCCCAGGCAGAGAGCAAGAAGAGGGGGTACAGAACACCCCCCACTGCCTTCCACCAACACAGGACACTTCACACCATGAAGAGCTGACCTCCAAGGTCACACCCCGGATAAAGGTCAAGCAGCCAGACCGACGCCACTCGGCTCAAATCTCCAGGGCGAGAATCCCAGGAAAAATTCTCTTTGGAGATCAGCCTTCCATTGTATGAGAAGTTTCATGCTGCTGGCTCCAGACCCCGGAGAGGGCAGACACAACGCAGTGAAGGGGAAAAGTTTCGTGGTGAGTACAGCACGATCGGGCTCGTCTGCCCCTTGGAAAAGCACCTCTCAGCATCTGCAGGGCCTCTGATGACTGAGCCTCTGTCTCGGTTTTGCTTCTCCGACTCTCCCCAAATCCCCAGACCTTGTCAGCAGAGACACATCTATCGATAATTACAGAATACACAGCTTGGGGGGCATTTCCCTTTCATTCACGACATTTACTGGTGTCAGTCTAGGCATAAATACAATTAGATTTGAGAGTTCTATTACAAAAGCCAATAAAGAGGGCCTCAGCAGAGATTCTAAAATTACTTAACTTTTCTTTAGAAAAATATTAAAACAGTATTATCACATCAATGAGAAGAAAAGACAGGAAGATAATAAAGTTATGTTAAACCTCCCTGTATTTACTCATGTGTGAAACAGTTATGTCTGGTCACATAATTGCAATGGTTCTGAGAAATATTTCATATTTTATAATGAACATTAAAAGAGTTTGTGGATCATTACTTTATATGAGTTCCAAAGTTATTACATAAAACCCAATAGGAATGGTTATAAATTATCAGGTCCTCCGGCCTGGCCTTGGTAAACATAACATGAAGACTGAGACATTTCAGCAGACAAGATTCATGAGAAGAGGTAAAATTCTCCCTGCATTTTAAGGGGAAGAGTAGACAGAGTACTTGTAACCAGCTCTTCACATTTTTGTTTCTGTTTCAAAGAAATTCTACTGAACCACAAGCTTAAGCCACACACACAAAAAGCTTCCGTTAGAACAAAAGAGAACTCGCTTTTAGACCCTGCCCTCATCTTTCCATCTTTCATTATCCTATCTGTGGACCTAAGGTCACTGCAAAATTCTTGAACTTTTCAACACAGCATGGGTTTAAAATACTGTACTTAGCAGGCTCATATGATCATCAACAATTATTTATTTTCAAAAGGAGATCCTCTCTTTGAAATCTGAAAATACAGCATCTTTGCAGAAACTGGAGAGTTGATAACATTCCGAGGAAATTTTCTTTTTTGGTCTGCAAAGGAGGTTGGCAGGCAGCATTTTAATTAAAACTGGTCATTTGTGAATCACAGTTAAGAATAAAATGGGTGCTATATGCTTATCCTCTTTTTTTTTTTTTTTTAACTCAGAGCATTCTATTTTGTTTAGAAATCACACCTGCCACTTTGTTTTCCCCCAGCTTTTGCTTGCTGAAGAGTTAAGTATCAGGAGAAGAGCAACCGGGCGAACATTAGTGCCTGAGAGGTGAAGTCAACCCTCCTTTCAGTATCTAAGAGGTACGCCACCAAGCTCGCCCTTTAGAGATGCTGCAAAGTGGGGTGGTCCCTAAGGAAGAACACACGTCAAAGTTCCATGCCCGGCTCTGGGAAACACAGGTGCCTACCTCACCTGGGGCCAGAGCAATACTACCTGCTGTATTCTCAGAGGGAGGGTAGACTCTAGCCCTCCCGGTGTCCTATGCCCGACAGCGTGAGGGTCCTGTACCTGCCATCTCCTGGCCTAGTCCTGGGCTCCTCCCTTTATGTGGAACAGCTGTTGGTAAGGCTCTCTCAGAAAACAGATGTCTTTTGGAGAATTTAAAGCTCTGAGTTGGAGGCCAGATTCTGACTGTACTTTGAAATATGTCTGCCTCCATCATTATGCAGTCATTCACATATATTTTAGACATCAATATTGTCTTGAAATATTCTCAAGTTCTCAATGCTATTTATATGCTTCTACCCTTTCCTTTGCTTCTGCTCTGAGGGTATGCTCCAGTTTCCCAGAGTCACTGAGTGCCCACACATCATTTTAATAAATACTTTTTATCGGGGAGGGGTTTGCTATTTTATCCTAAATGATTTATCGCTGAATTGAACAGAGACTAACATTCTTAGGAAGTCTACCAACCTTCATAACCTGTTTGAACAGAGAATTCGCCAGTTTCAGTATTTTTTAAGATGAAACAATGTCATGTTTTTGCCTCTTTCTGTAGATAGCAGGTTTTACCTATAACAAAAGAAAGATTATAAAGATGCCAACTTACAACGTGGGAGAAAAAAACTGTCCTCGTTTATGTACAGAAATGCTAATTCAGCTACAGTCTGAGATTATGATATAATGTGAGTCCACAGGTGAAAAAAAACTCAAGCAAAGTGAGAACAAACATACAGATATCTTCAGGACTTAAAGAGGAACGCGAAGAGGGCGGGAAAATTGCAGAAACGTTTCAACACTTTGAGTATTCAGTCAAGTTTAGGGAAATCTTTATGGGACCCTCAGAACTTCACATCATAAGCCAAGTCCAGCCAATTAGAGCCAATGACTATGTTCCTACTTGAAAACGGGGTGAGGGCTCTATTCCCTAAAACTAATCTATTGATGATCGTCTTGTCCTTGTGCGTAGATCCCTTTGAAGTATTTTTGCAACAGCCTCTAGGTGGTGCTAACACTGCGTAGCTTCAGCTTTTCGGCACAATGAAAACATTAATTTGCTATGAGATAATTTTTGACGTAAATGTAAAATGGTGCCCATTCGAACTCAGTAATGAAGCATGGTGCATTTCTGCAGCTCCTAATTTGACTAGTTAAATGACTCCATTACGTGTCTAACAGACAGAAGCAAATAATTTCTGGTCAGTTGATGTTCACTTATCCGTATCATTTTGCCCTGAAAATAAAGTCTCTAATCTACAATTCCTTTGTCTTAGTTTCTTTTTTCTTTTCTTCCTTCCCCCCCCCACTTTGGTTAAGATTATTAAACAAGTATCCTTAAATAATTTAGATTAAACCAGTACAAACTAACAATTAAAACATCAGAGCACATGGACAAATCAAATATTCGTAATAGGGGAGGCGGATAACCGGACAGCCCTCCTAAATGACTCCAAACTTTGCCCCATCCCTAGGTCTAGGGGGTTAGGATGGCTTCTGAGCCTCAAAAGAGCAAGTGTCTATCCTTCAAGTCCATTGTCTTTCTGTGGCCAAATGGAGACTGCTGTCTGTTCTCTTCCCCTTTTCACTTAGCCACATAACTTTGAGGATGTTTGGAAAATTTTCAGGAGGATGCATCTCACTGTATCAAAAAATGCTGTTTTAATAAATATCAAGTGATGAATAATTTTGCCCAAAGGGGAAAAAATGGTTAATATTGAATCTTAATGTTCCTCATCTAAATGCTTTTTTCTTCCTGCTAAAAACAAGTTTAGAATTAAAGCGTATCAGTTTACACATATTGCATGCATATTAGCGAGACACAGCTGTGTATGTCCACCTCTTAAGAGCCATATGATTAAGTTATGGGATATCATATAATCCAAACCCTTTTTCTATTGGTCACCTTTCACAGACAAAAGCTTTTTAGTTTTAGGTCTATTAAATGACAGAATGTCCGATTCTGTAAATGTGCAAGTAATTATTATGAAGCACCTGTGTCTCTTATTTTCGCTTACAAAGTCCATCTATAAATTGCTTTTGGAACGGCACTCAGGGGCTGACACAGGACGGTGCACCCTGTCGGGAGGCAGCTGTCTGTTGCTCAGTGAGGTGGGTGGATCAAGGGTCTGGGTCCCGGGTCTCTGGATCTTGGTGAACTATAGATTTACAGACCCAGGCCACCCTGTCTCATAACCCCAAGGCAAAGGGACAGTGACCCCTTTCGATGGAGAAACAATGGTGGGGTGAAGAAGAAATCCAAAGTTTTGGGGGTGTCCCTGCCCATCTACTTTTCATTGCTGTATCTGGGCAAGATCCTCAACCAGTCTGTACCACACAATCAGTTTTTTAAAAAGACATTTGAACTAAAAAAAAAGTTTAGTTGATCTTCATTTTTCCCCAAAGTAGCATGCTATTTGACTCAGTTAAATACAGTTTTTAAAAACTGGCTCGAGTGTGTGTATACACAGCCTTTATTAAGCTTTTAAAATTTCAAATCCCTCTGTGTGCGCAAATTACAGCCATTTGCATGACGAGGGACACAGGACATGGGCGGTGTGCCTTTTGACATACAACAATGTCAAAAGGACTATTGATGACTCATACCTACTTTGCTGAAATTTTTGACTGATGGTGTTTCTGTAACTTGATTCAGGCCTGTAGCCTGCCCTAGAGGGCACAGACCTCACGCCTCTGCTTCCCCTGCCCGACAGCACCCACGATAGCCATCAGTGCCAGGCTCTTTGGTGTTATGTAGGTCGAGCGGCCCTTGGGTTTACAGGAGGATTTGGCCTTCTGATTTGGTGTAGAATTTACAACCTGAGAGCGATGTTTCAGTGTGCAGATCTGGGTTGTATGTGCTGTAAAAGGAAACGAGGTCAAGCTAGGAGAGAATAAGTGCATCTGAAGAGGCTTCCCCAGTCTTCAGCTCAGAGGTGTGAAACCCCTCCCTGTGGCCACCCCTTCACAGGGGCACCTGCTGGTACCAGTGCCTGAAAGCCACCGGGTGTGCACCCTTCACGGGGCCGTGCTTTAGTCTGTGTCCCTTTAGCCTGTGTCCCAGAGGCCGAGAAGGAAGCAGATTTCATGAGGTGAGTCGAGAATACAGCCTGGGAGTGAGGGAGCCACAGAAGCACATCCGTCAGGTACGGGGGAAGCCAGCAGCACTGCTCAGGGTGCAAGGAAAGGAGAACGTCCAGGCTGAAGCTGACTCAGGAGGGAAGATTTCCAAAATGACACGTGGGAAAATTTACAACCCCCTAAAAGCCACCGTGGGAGCCAGGTTCCTCTTGGACTGGTTGTCAGGGGGGCCTCCAGACGTCACGCTTCCCCTAGAACAGCTGAGGGCATCAAAAACAGTTTAACTACCGAAGGGTCGGCACTCCCTGCCCCAAATTACAAGTTAGTGATGCTATCAGCCCTTGGAAAGGGAAATACTGACTTCTGAGTTGGGGGCTTAGCAAGGTAGTGCTGGAACTGAATTCACAATGCTTTTCCTAAAGATGTTAGGAGGCACGGCACAAAGCACAGCTTATTGAAATAAGTGGTGACAACTGCTAAGGAAAATGAAAAATAGACGGTTTGCCTTCCTGTCCATAAAGGGAAGGTGAGAGCAGATGCCAGCAGCAGACAAGCATTTCCCAAGGAGAGGAAAACCTTTCCGAAGGAAATCAGCATCACAGCAGAACAGGTGAGAAAGAAATTAGAGTGTCTGAAGGCTGATAACTCTGGGACCAGATGGGAACCATCTTAGAATTTGTGCAAGAGGAGACAAGGAAACAGGGGAACGATTAGCAAATACCTTTTAAAAGTACCCTGGGAAACTGGAGAAGCAGCAGTGGACGAGAGCCCTTATGCAACACCTATATTTAATAACGACTCTGAGGGAGATCTAGGAAATTAAACACCAGTAAGCTTGACTTGAGCGGTGGGGAAGATATTGGAAACACTAATCAGGGACAAAATAGGGAAAGTTATGATTTAATTAAAGATATTCAGCATGGATTCACAAAAGGGAGATCATACGTAACAAAACTAATAGAATATTTTGAAAAAGTAACAAAAAGGAATTGAAGAGGGAAACCAGGGGTATAATTTACTGGGACTTTAAGAAAGCTTTTGATGCACTGCCTCACAAAAGGCTAATCTCCAGTGGTGGGGAGTTTGGGTATGAGTGTGGTGGCGGGTGGAGAATGAATGAAGAATTGTCTGAACCGGGGGTACTTGTGAGCATTACCATGAAGAGATTAGGATAAAGGGAGGAGACTGACTGCTGGAATTTCCCGAGATCTGAATTTTTTTAATTAATTTTTTTTAACATAGCGCATCAGCAGCCTTGCTTAGGAAATGTGTCCAAATGTGATGAATTCCTCCTGCAGGTATAGTATCGAAGGGCAGGTGCCAGTTCGTGCTATAAGGGCAACAGCATCGGGAAGGATTTTGTTGAAATTTGGGGAATACATGACTGTTCCTAAATACGATAAGACTGTTTTTGACCAACAAGGGGGCGTAGCCACTAACTGCCCTGTGAATAATGAACACAAATAAAGATGGAGGCTATGATATGACTAAGGAGCGGAAGCCCTGTGATCTGGGCGGCTCGACAGCAGCGCCCCCTGATGGCCACAGACACACCTTCACAGGCACACACACCCCTCCACTGGCCGGTGCCCACACACCCACACCCACACTCACACACTACACAGGGACACCCTAACACACCCCGTGCCTTGCAAAGATGCACACGTTCACGCAACACATACCTCTACACACCTTCACGAACACACTAAGGGTACACACACAGTTGTGAACATGCATGCACATGCTCGGGCAGATCCTGAGACTGTTCTGCACAAGTAGGTGGAAATGGCAAGTGTAAAAAGAAGAACTTAACTACTTTCCACCTGGAAATACTGGGAGGCACATTGGGAAAAAAGGCCCCCTTAGTCACATTACTGTAATCATAGATGCCACGGGAATGAAAGGAGAAGCAGAGGGACCAGGAGATACAAAAAGACCTTTGTTACTACAAGCCAAACCAGATCTGAGTACCTTCTCTGACGAAATATCGAGGGACACGGGACTCAGGAGCGATAATGACAGAAATCCCCAAAGGGGCCCAACTCTCGCCCTCAGAGAAGAGCTGCAGACGCGGTAGCAGGAGCTGGAAGAAGATGGTGACCCAGATCTGGGACCTGCTGTCCTCAGAACTCTGACCTGAGTCTGACCCAGGAAAGAACCAGGCTGGGCAAAGTCCTGGGGAACTCTCCAAAAATGTCTTAGTATTTGCCAAACAAATGCTTCTTCATTCTTGGGAACACAAAAACAATACTAAGGATCAGAGCAATGACCAATAGTCAGAACCATGTGTATTTAGGGGAAGCTCCATGCTACAGGGCAGTGACTGCCATCTGAGTGGGATGCAGCCACCGACACACAAGGTTCATCTACAGGGTTGGTGTTAAAATTCCCTCCCTACTCATAAAGTTATGACCAGCCTATGGAGAAGATATAGCTATAGACATAGATTCTAACATGTGTGTGTTAGAATAATTTGAACCTCATTTACCTTTTCCATCATTCATTGATATTAAAATGTGACTTGGATAGTATCCAAATTTAAAAGGTCATTTAGGATGGAAAGTTGTAAAACGAAGGATACAGGTCTTCCTCATTAATAATAACAATATTGCCCAGTGGTCATCTCCTGCAATGCAAAGGGGCAAAAGCATTCATTCAAAAATCAGATTTTAAAAAGAAGTGTCCACTGTAACTTCCCTCTCCATTTTTGTAATTCTATCCCTGGAGATGTTCATGTCTTAAATCCAATAGCTATGAATTAATATTCAGAGACTACAAAATAGGGATGAAAGACAGAAGGAAATTTTTTTTAAAAAAAGAACATAGCAGAATTGCAACCTGCCCTGTTTTGGCATCAGGGGCCCTCCGCCAACATGGCCCAGAGGTAACCAACGTGAACAAGCACACCATGTCCAGATAAAACTGGAACACAGGACTGGCTTAGGACCTGTGGCTCCACTGCCATGTAATTGTCATTTCTGCAGCTCTCTCCACCCTACGAAGAATTTTTTTTTTTTTTTTTTTTTTTTTTTTTTTTTGGCGGTAGGCGGGCCTCTCACTGTTGTGGCCTCTCCCGTTGCCGAGCAACAGGATCCGGACGCACAGGCGCAGCGGCCATGGCTCACGGGCCCAACCGCTCCACGGCATGTGGGATCTTCCCGGACCGGGGCACGAACCCGTGTCCCCTGCATCGGCAGGCGGACTCTCAACCACTGCTCCACCAGGGAAGCCCCCTACGAAGACTTTTATAACTCTTGCGCGTTATAAGGGAAAAGGCATAAACAGAAACCCAAAAAATACTTGTCTTAAAATTGTCTTTAAATCCTTCAATTTTTCATTCAAAGCAAATTTGGGGATTTCTACTTTGCCTTCTAAAGCTAGAAAATCCTTCTTACACTCTGGAGCCTATTCAAATATGACCTAGGGCAGTATCTGCAGGGGCCAACTCTTAAAGGGAGCAAAAAGTTAACTGGGGGAGCTCTAAGCCCCCCCGATCAGATCCACATACTCCACCCCAAAGCGACTCTAAATAGATCCATGAGCTGCATGAAAACTCGCCTCGCACCTCCCACTTCCACATAGCTGTTCCCCGAAGGCCCCCTTCCAGAAATCCCTGTGCTGCCCATGACAGCACCCCAGAGTAGAAAAAGGCTTTCGAAGGAAAACAAAGGGTTAACAAGTACCTGTCAGGAATGTCCCTTGAAATCAGTCATTGAGAATCATCTGTCAGTAAGACAAAATTAATTACTACATGTAAAGTGAAGAAATCAATGTAAATTAAACACTGTATAAAAGTTTAGGACACCTTGATTGTTAAATAATTACTGATACACTGTGTGAATCTTCAACAAGCCCTAGCAGGGACATGGCTCGTGGGACTCTTTCCAAATCTTCCCAAAGTTGAGTTTGGGTCTTGGGGTTTTCTACCACTTCTACTTCCAGTTAGGTTTGGAGGTTTGGACAATGCCCCAGCAAACACAGTAACTTGCAAAGTTCAGTAACATTTTAGCAGTTTTCGGCATTCAAGGCTGGTAAGAAGGACACAACCTCAGTTGAAAGGTTAGACTTGTGAACTCAGCAGAAGAAGCACCCACCTCGCAACAGGGTCCCCAAGAACTTGGGAAATTACCATGCTACCTGGTGCAAATATTTCATTAATTTATGCAAAGCTGGTTTTATTTATGAAATCAAGTCAGTCATTAGAAATATTTTAAACATGATCACGATTTAAGATGTATCTTTTGCACTTCGTTGAACTTCTAAGACCCAACTCCGTGGCTTCTTGGTGTTGACGTGAAAGGGTAAAAGAAAACCCCAGGGCTGAGGCTACTGTAAATCACAGGCCTCAGTCATGTCCCTTAGGGAGCTGGGCAGTGTACCCTGCAGCCCTACCTCTCCCATTCTGGCAAAGAGATACAGTCTACAGACGCTTGATCCCTCACCGAAGGAGTCAAAGAAGGCATTTGCTGGCTCATCTGCCTCACCCTCAGACAAAGCCCTCTGCATCATCAGCTCAAACCAGACTGGAACATTCTGCAGCACATGTTTTCTTTCTGAGTGGGATCTAATCTGCTGTCAGAGTTGAACCCCCTGCAGGAACTTGTGAGGACCAAGGTTTCCATCTGAAACTTCAGCCCCACTTCAGGATCATTCGGCTTTCCCCTTGTACTGGGAGCTCAGGGCTCTCAGAGCTGTGTTTTCCCTAGTCTCCCTGACCTTCTAGCCACCTAACACCTGTCAGTCTCCCTCAAACCTGTCGGGCACTTCCTTCTCCATTTGCTGGTCCTGGGAGTGATTCCATTATCGTAGGGACTCAACTGACAGCCAGAGGTAGAGGGCAGGCTGCCATCCCTCAGGGGCTGATCCAATAGAAGAACTTTCTCCCACGAAGACCCACAAACCCCATGGCTGAAATGGACCCTGAGCGACCTCCAAGTATACTTTGCAGAAACCAATATACAAAAATAAAAAAATTACAATATACAATTTGTAAAATTAAGGAGCTGAAGATTACTCAGGAAAGGACGATTTGCATTGCAAACGAACTTTCTGATTTATAGAGTCACCACGGGGTTCCTTATGTGAGTCACCAATCTAAAATAGGATTCAGCTCACAGTGCCTCTAAAAGGGGATTCGGTTGCCAAAATTCAATTTACACACCATATCAGCAACAGCTCCCATCAATACAGTCATTGGAAGAGTGAGGTGCTCCCGCAGACTTCATTTTACTTTCTTCTCAAAAGGTTTTCCTGCACGCATACCTTCACTCTCAACACACTGGCCTTCCTTTGGTTTACTAATGTTACCCTTAACCCTTGGCAATCAGGGTCCCTTTCCACTCACAGCTCGGGCCTTTCTAGGGGTGCCCCACCTTCAGCCAGACATTGGGTCTCTGCCACAAGAAGTTGCCCAAGTCCTCCTGCCTCGCACCATGTCTGATATTTGGGGTGAAGTGACTGCCCATTTGACGAGTATATTCAATGCTTAAAATAAGTTAAAGAGCACAAAAATATTCTATTATTTGATTCAGTAACTCCATTTCTAGTAATCTGCTCTAGAAAAATAATCTAAAGTGTGAGGGCACGGGGGGATTAAGGGGGGCTACCTTTATGTCCAAAGACATCCCCCGCATTATATCTGTAAAACTAAAAAAGGAGGAAACAACCTAAATATTCAACAATAGGAGAAATGACTATAAAATCCCAAATAGGATATTTTATTACAACCATAACTTTGGACATTCAAAGAGTTTTAATAATTTGAGAAAATGTTCATATTACACGTATATATTACATAAAAGTCCTGGCCTTTTACGTAAGTCCGTACAAAGTCATACGTACGGTATGATTATAATTACGTAAAAGGTAGCACAGGAAGAAACCTAAAAGGAAATAAACCCAAACTGTGGCAGTCTTCATGTAGTGAGAAATGGCTGGGAATGTTTTCTCCTATTTTTTAATAATTGGACAAGAAAAAAGTAAAGGTTGCTCTTATTTCTAGAAAACATAGTTGATTTCTTTTTTAAAAAAGGAAAACATATCAGGTTAAAAGCAGTGAATTAAAAGTAAGTTTCAATTAACTTTGATATTTATTGTTAAAAACAAAAATTCCTATTACTGTCAAAGATCTTAGTTCACTCGCATCATAAAATCCTTTATTTAAATATTTTATACTTGAAATGTCATTATGCCCTAGGTGTGGGCAGGTCCCAGCTGTCAATGCAGAGGTAACTAACCCAGACTGAAGCTGGGACAGGAGCTGCACGTACATGGGAACGTGTGCAGCCTCACAGGATGGTAAGTTTCCCAGAACTCTGCTTCTAGGCTCCTGATAGGGTCGTGGTACCCGACCTGTGCAGGTGAACAACATGCCCTCAGTGGCAGGGCTGTGAATGATGTCATCCTGTCTCTCCCACATGGCCTAGCACAGGGTCTGGTACAAAGCAATATCTCAATAAACGCCACATGAGGAATGAGTGTACTCTGAGTGTGACTCCTGCTGTCTTGCCCAGAATAACTACCAAGTCTGCCACTTCTCTATGTTCTCAAGTGGAGGCCCTGCACAGAGATGGAGATTTGGGAGTCACTGAGGAATGCCAGGTCAGTAAGCCTCCCTGCCATGCAAGTGGGTAAGGTGGAGCAGGTGGGAAGCTCTTGGGCTGAGAACAAAGACAGACTGGGTTTGGATCTTGTCCCTGACTCTTCCTAGGAATAAACTCATTATGCCTCAATTTGCCAATCCTTAGAATTGGGAAAATAATCTTATTCCCTAGGGATTTGGGTGAATCAGAGGGAGAGAAATAAGCCTGATTTTAAAGGCTCAACAGTACTGAGTGCCAAACAGAAAAAAAAAAAAAAAATTTGGTTTCTGTTTATTAACATGTTATTTTACTTCGACTTCTGGCTGTGGCAAAAGGCTTGTATCAAATCAATGGTCCCAATGAGAACAAATAGAAAAAACTGCATCATAAAATTGTGTGTGTGTGTGTGTGTGTGTGTGTGTGTGTGTGTGTGTGTAAATTATTTTAAGGCATAAGAAAGTTATGCAAGAAGCCAGGACGTGAGGGCCCCAGATTCTAGCAAGAAGGGAACAGGAGAGCTGGGCCTGGTTTTGGCATTTCTTTTCCCCTTGAGGCAGTTGTGTATTTACAAGTGGCAGCTGAGACACTGGGAAGCTACCCAGAGCTTTCCAAGGGACCAAAGAGATAAAAATTAGAATTCAGGGCCTGGCAAGGTGGAAGGTACCAGTAAATACCCAATGCTTTCAGTTATGACTCCTGCAGGGACACACTTAGAAGAAAGGGCAGATAGAAAATAAACAAACCCAATTTCTGATTGGCTTAAGTGATCTTCCCCGAGACTAATGGCCTTCTGGAAACAAAAGTAAATCTTCCCTAGAAGGATGCAGCATCATCTACAGCTGTGCTGTCCGATATGGTAGTCACAAGCCACAAGTGCCTTCTGAGCACTTGGGATGTGACTTTGTCAGAATTAAGCTGTGCTGTGAGTATAAAATACTCACTGGATTTCCAGGACTTAGTACAAAAAATCATAAAATATCTCATAAATATTTTTATATTGGTTACATTTTCAAATGATTATATATTTGACAACTAATGTTAAATAAAATATATCTTGTTTCTCTGTATTTCTTTAATGTGACTACTGTAAAATTTAAAATTACATATGTGGCTCACATTCTATTCCTATTTGGCAGTGCTGATCTAGAGGCTAAAATTTTCTAAAAGTTTTAAACACAATGTTTGACATTTAATTAAAAATTACCAGGCAGGGCCTTCCCTGATGGTGCAGTGGTTGGGAATCCACCTGCCGATGCAGGGGACACGGGTTCGTGCCCCGGTCCGGGAAGATCCCACATGCCGCGGAGCAGCTAGGCCCGCGCACCACGACTACTGAGCCTGCGCTCTGGAGCCCGCTCACCACAACGACTGGAGCCTGTGTGCCTGGAGCCCATGCTCCGCAACGAGAGAGGCCACCTCAGTGAGAGGCCCACACACCACAACGGAGAGTAGCCCCCGCTCACCACAAGTAGAGGAAGCCCGCACGCAGCAACAAAGACCCAACACAGCCAAAAATAAACAAAATAAAAATTAATTAATTAAAAAAAAAATTACCAGGTGCACCATGAAGTAAGACCAAATGAACAAAAATAGGGATTAAAAAATGAGACAGCAGGTAATAGAAACAGACCCACCAAAGCTACAGCTATGGAATTAAAGAGAGACTTTACAGACTTTAAAATAACAGTAATTAAGATAGTTAAGAAAACAGATGACAAGGTGAAGAATTTTGGCAGAAAATTGGAATCTATAAAAGAAATGAAGTGAAAATTTTAGAATTAAAAATACACTATCTAAAATTAAAAGCTAGGTAGGTAGTTTTGACATACCTGAAGAAAGAATTCGTTAACTGGAAGAAGATTCCAATTGTTAAGTACACCGGTGTGCTCTGCTCTTGACCCTAAAGATATTTAAGTTTCGCACTTGTGCTAGTCTGGCTCATGGCTACCTTCCAATTCCCTCAGGAGCCCGCAAGATCTCCTTCTCAGAGGGTCAGAGAGCCGAGCGATACTGGATACCACGACCCTAAAAGCCGTCATGACAGGTGCAGGAGACATGCTAAAACCAACAGAGGTCTGGGTCAGGGTCCAGGCCCTAGAGAGGACCAGCCACACCGGCCAGGACTTTCAGGCCTTCCATCAAGTTTAGCCTTGATATTCCCCAGAGATCAGAAGCAGCATCGACAGGACGGCCCTACAGCCCCACAAGGTTTTCTGACTGGAACATTCCGGGAAGAGACTTCAGGGCTTGGCTGGGCCACTTCTGGGTGGTCCATGAAGAAGCCACCGGATGTTTATGTTGTTCTGTGATGTCCTAAACATCCAGCAGAAAAGCAAAGGACAGAGGGAAGAAGCCTTCCATTCTGTCCACACAGCACTGGCCTTGCACAGAACCTTTGGAAATACCTTGCTGCCTTGTTTAACCCTCACCACAAAGAAAGACACAGCCTTCCTCAGAAGAGCAGTTTGAGAGGTTACAATCTTCATCAATTTTAATACCAGAAGGTCATTGAAAGTGGAAACTAATAAGCTGCTCTCACCAAGCATCTGAAAGGAGAAAAGGGCCTGAGATTCTAGAAGAAGAGATTTGACTTTGGATTCTAAGAAGAGCTTCTTGATAATCAAGTGAGCAGTATGTTAAAACATGCATTTCTGTTGCTCTTTAGATGGAAACTCCAAAAGGCTACCCACAAAACAAAAGGGATAAACACTTGTTTTATCCAAAATGAGATGTCAACTGGCAAGGAAGTGTCCAAACTCCCGTACCAGCCCCCAAATTGAGGCTCTAGGAGGGTTGACTTTGAAAAGGCAGAGATCTGCACAGTAGAGTAGTTCTTTGGGGCATGTTGCTGGTATGGTCTGGTCATCAGCCCTCCTTCCATGGGGGAGGGCCAGGGGCTGCTTCCTCCCTTTCAAGCTTAGTGAATGGAACCTCCAAATGAGCCTGTCCTGTGTCCCTTGGCATCAGTGGCACATGAGACCACTTCAGGACCCAGCTTAGAAAAGTCGAAAGGCTGGAGGCCGCAGGGATGGCAGGCCAAGGGGAGGAGCCATGTGGGAGAGTGGTTCCACTTCCAAAGATATTTGGAACAGATGAAAAGTTGTTTCTCAAGGTCCAGATGTGGGTCACTATGAAAGGGAGCCCCTGCAAAAATCCACTGTAAAAGACTTGGCCCCAGAAGCCACTGGAAGGGCAACCTCAATAGGAAGAGACTGGATGTTTACTACGGAATCCAGTATCGGAGGGGCTGGCAGTCAACAGAGGGAACATTCTAAAACCGTCGGGGACCAAACCCTGAAGATGCAAGACAGTCTGCAGAGAACCCCAGAAAGCACCCAGCCCAGGGGAAAACACCTGCTGTGGCCATACAGCCAGCCCTGACTTCTCCTAGATTTAACCCTCCGTGGGTGGGGGAAAACTAACTCCACAAAATGGGTTGAAATAGGCAGAAAGAATAATGTTATTCATTGCCTCCACCTTGTAGAATTTTCTCTTTAAGTACAGAGGTGATCAAGATACCTGCTGGTTGGTAAAGAGAGGGAAGCTCCTTGCTTGAAGAACATGCAGAATTATCACCCTTTAACAAGCAATGCAACCTGACCCTTTGGTTTTATCCACAAGGAGATGGAGGCCCAAGGAGGAGGGAGCCGGCACTCAGGAACGGTGGCGCCTGGGCAGCCATCTGGTCCCACCTCCACCAGAGGAAGGTGACGACCCATCACAGACTCAGCAAACGGGGCCCCGACTCTCCTTCTCCGTGTGTTAGTGACCCAGATGATCTCATTTCCTTTATCTCTAAAATGATGGTGGCCAAGCCCGCAATTCCTATGGGGCTGGCCACCACCCTGAAGTTGGGTGACCCCCCTGAGCGACATGCCAAAGGCCAGAGGTATTGGGGTGAGAAAATGCACTTAAGCTGGGCCGTTCTTAATACCTTCTCTCAGGAACACTTCTGGCACCTTGCAGCTCGTGAGAGGCCCACAGAAGGGCTGCACCCATCATCCGGGTTGCCCGGAGTGAGTCCGAAACTGCCAGCTCA
Organism: Aethalodelphis obliquidens; assembly: GCF_003676395.1. Taxonomy (NCBI): domain Eukaryota; kingdom Metazoa; phylum Chordata; class Mammalia; order Artiodactyla; family Delphinidae; genus Aethalodelphis; species Aethalodelphis obliquidens. Next base: position 1,552,899 of record NW_020837987.1, on the reverse strand, counting down.
GAGAGCGCCACATGGCAGGGAGCTGGGTGTCCAGCAGGCAGAAGAGGAGGTAAGCTCTCTCTGCAGTGCCCTGCTGTGTTTGGAATCCCCATCCAAGAGGCAGCGTATGGAACTGTGCACGGATCTGCTGTCTCATAATGAAATGGTAATGGGAGGCAGTCCGGAGTGCTTCTCCACGCAGCCACCAGCGGATGCCGTCCACAAGGGGGGCAGCTGCTCCTCCAATCTGCCTGCTTTTTCAAGTCCACACTTTCTTTGGAGACCAAGGACACCCTCAGCCACACCCAGGAGCTGTCATTGCCTCAGAGAACCATCTGCTCTTAGACTCTCCCCCTAACTCTTGGGGCGCTCCTTGCTCCCAGCCGGAGCCCCGGGGAGCCAAGACCCCATCCACGTGGAAGGAGAGGGCAGCTTCCAGCCCCGGCAGGGAGCCATCTTGGAGAGCAGTTGTACCAGTGCCCAGTACTCTGAACTGCACACTCTCCCTCCCTTTGTTAAGATAATAATACACACAAAACAACAACAACAGCAACAACAAAAGCCAAATAAATGATAAGCTCCGAAAAGAGCAGGATGGGACTGTCATCTTTTCCAGATACCTGTTCACCACAGCGGATGGCCCGTGCCAACACTGAGCTGTGTCCAGTACACACCATATGCCTGTTTCTTTACTTAGTGCTGTTTGGGATGGGAATCCTTCAGAGAATGGAAGGTCCCCACGTGTTTGGCAAGTCAGACAAGGACACCAGCTGAATGTGCACAGGGATGCTGTGTCCCTGAATGCAGGCGCGCGCGCACACACACACACACGCTCTGTTCTTCTTTTCCAGGCCGTTTATAACTTTGCCCATCAATTGCTTTTTCTGAGAACAGTAACTAAATTAAAATAAGTTCGGTGCTAAGAAAATGGAGCAAATGAAGATTGACTTAATCACACTTTTGCTCGAATCATCTAACCGAAATTTTGGTCAGACACACACGCGCCAGGTACACAAACACTCACACTTAATCTACTCGCTTTTGAGATTGGCTCAGAAGGGGCTTTGGAGATATGGAGATGGTGAGTTGCATTCCCAGGATGAGAATCCTATCCCCTTTCTCGTCCGATTGTTTGAGTTTGTAATGCAGGCTAGACTCGGGTCCTGGCCTCATTCACACACACAGACGCACATCCACCGGCATTAAGTGGAGGGAACCACAGAGGGGACAAACACAGACCAACAGGAAATCAATGGTGTTTCATCATTGCAGGACCCTGGGCTATTCCAGTTGTCGGCAGGGATCTGCTTGTCTGCCGCTGGCCCTGGTGCATGGGAGACACTCCTCGGCTAACGCCTTTGGGATGCGTGAGAGGAACTGCCGGGGGTATAGCGGAGCCTTGCTGATGCCCATGATGGTAAGTATGTGGCTGCCCCAGGAAACGGTCTCTCCTTTCCCCTAGGAAATGAGGAAACTGGAAATGTGGCAAGAACCTCTCAAGGGTAATCGTTTTTCCTGACTGGTATCTTAAGCTTGTCAAGTTCTTAGCCAGAGCTTTCCAAGGCGAGTTTGGAAGAAGCATATGGCGCTCGCCCAGTCCATATGACTGGCTGAGCGTCGACCACTACTGTTGATACAATATATCACTTTTTTCTCAATATTATGACAGCATTTGTCAATGAAAATTAAATTACTGTCAAACTTATCCTGCTAACTTACGGCACAACCATCAGAGAAAGCCAGCACCGCGCCTTAAGCCAGTGGGACCTCGTCTCTATGCTCAACCGAGATGTGGGAGAAAAAGATGTGTAAGACTCTGATGCCAGTAGAAGTAGACTGCCAAGCTAGCACAAGGATGAAACAGAATTGACCTTCCTGCAGCCCCTGCTCCTGGGAAGGGGCTATGGTGGGGTAGGGGCAGGGGAACATCAGCAAGGGCACATGTACGCAGGATGGCAGTGTTACACGCATGTGCTGGCTAAAAGGGGGGAAAAGTTACATCTTTAAAATCAGAGATCCTTGGGGTGTGTTTACAATCTGCTATTGACATACTGAAGCCATAATACGGAAACGTTTAAAAGCTAGATTATGTCTGAAACTAGCATCAGCTTCTTCTCTACCTTTGAACAATGTCAGTTTTCAGTCCGGTATCTAAAATGGAAGATTTTCTTGTATTTTCCCACTATGGAAGTGAACTGATTGTGAAATTTTTAAAGTTTCTAAAAATTCACCCTTAAAATTGACCATTTTTCTCTTTGATCACCTTATTGGAAAGTGTTTGGAAGCAAAAGGGTGGCTGGCCGAATAGTGGCAGGTGGTAGTGGTGGGTCATCCAGGAATCACAGGGCCTGTGACATGATTGGCCTGGTCTTTCATTTCTGGTCCTCTTCCTGTCTCCCGCCACATCCTAGCCCCACACCCATGCACTCAACTTCCCCATCTTCTAGCGAAAATACCTTGGGATTGAGACCGACTGATGGAGCCTGACTGAGATTTTGACTTCTTTTTTTTTTCTCTGTACCTTTCAAGAACAAAATCTCACACTAATTTCCGCAGGCAGGGGCTTCAGCAACTGATTGTTATGATTAGCATTGGCAAAGCTCCTTGGAAGGAGTGAACACACATAGATTGGGGCCTGGGCAGGGCTTCTTGTTTTCACAGAATCATGTCTTCCTGTAAGAACATTCCAGAGTAATGCGCATGGCTAATCTAGAAAGAGGAATAGAAAATGCATTCCCAACAAACATTAGGACATCACTATCGTCTTTACTATCACACCAAACAATTAAAAACCCATAAAAAGGAGACGGTTTCCAAAAGCTACAGTTTAACAATTTCAAACAGAGGCTCATTCTCTTCTGTGTGAGGTCTTCCAAGACCTTTCACCTTGGACCCTCTCCAGGAGGGGTGCCTGTACATGCAGAGCCCGTGAGCTCTGACACCCCTGAGGAAGGCCCCCCTGTCGCCTTGGGAGGTGGCATTTGGGGCCATGTTTTACACGCCCAAAAAGCAAACAAGAGCTCCTCTTCTCACAGTGAGTCTCCAGCTATCAGCTGAGTCCTCAGTGGCTCAGAAAGGGAAGTGTTCTCTCTTGAGGAGAATTGCCCCCCATTATTTCTTGAGTGCTCTGCTGGTGGAGCGCTAGCTGAGGTGAAGGATGTTTTCAACAATGCAGACAACTGCGTGGCCCTCAGGATACCCGGGTTAGCACAGCAGAAGGAAGTGAGTTCAGGAGCGGGTCTGGAGCCTTCTCCCCTGCCCTCCTCACCTGTGGCCCCAGAGAATCACCCCCTAAGGAGTCACAGTTCACTCAAGACTAGCAGTGGCAATGGGAGCGACCCACTCTTTCTTTATTCAATAAAGGTGGGCCAGAGAAAGCTGATGGGCCTTTCTCCTCTACAGGAGGATCCAAATATTTGCAACTGGCTCTACCCAGCTGGGTAAAGGGAACATCAAAGAACAATCTTTGCTCCGCTGTCAAAAGTCCCAGCCTTTCGCTGAAGACATGTCCACAGACCCTGGCAGGAGGGGAGACTCAGGTCTGGAGGCTGGACCTGCCACGGGCTGCAGGATCTCAGCGCAGCCACGGCGAACTCCCGGCACCGGCAGTCGGATTTCCAGCCCAAAACTGTTCTCCCCAACACAAAGAGGGGCAGCCTGGCGGTGTAACAAAAGCCGGTGTGGGTGGCAAGGTGACTGCACATTTCAGCTTGAATGCTCCAGTGTGGGGCTCGCACCTGATCACCAGATGCTTCAAGCAGATGGTCAGGGAGGGGAGAGCCTGCTCCTGGTTGCTTCCGAGGGGCTCCAGGAGAACTAATCCAGAGAGCCGGCCGGGAGTGCCCGGCTGCCTCGCCCAGCCTCCACTCCAGGAGCACTTGCAAGGCTGGAGCCTGTAGTCTCTGTTTCCAGGAAAGGCTTCCAAATATCCAGCAGCACACCTCGAGTGAGGAGCTCAAACTGGGAGTGAAGCTCGGCCAGGCCAGCGGGAGCCTTTTTGTCCACGGAAGCTTTTCGTTTTTAGGATTTCTTCTCTGGATGGTCTTCTGGAACAGGCCAGGCTTCATCTGTTATCTGATCCAGAAGGTCTCAGTAAATGTGATTCATTTGCAAATTAATTTTTCAGCAAGTGGCTGGGTGAGCAATAAAAAGCAGCCTCCCTGTGGTGCCTAAGCCAGCCTAACTTGCAGCCCTGGGATGGGTTGTGATGACCTTGGCCCAGTGGCGAGTCCTGACGATGACCTAGGCTATGATGGAAGGTGGGAGGAGCCTTCCGATAGGAAGACCAGGCCTGTGCCAAGGAGCGCTTTCTGGAGAACAGAGCGTTTTTCAAAGCTTTCTCTCAGCAGAAGCTGCTGGCAGGGTCTGCGGGCCAGGGCTGAAAGGGAAGCTGAGCCCCACTCTTGTTCCCGCCTGGGGTCTCCTTTCTCTTCCAGGAAACCCATGTTCTTGTGTGCCCAGGCACACAGCCTTGCCAAGGCAGACATGTGCACACAAACTACACACACGCACACACACGCACACACGCAGGACACCTCATTGGGAGCATGGCTTTTGGCTGTTTTATTTACCGAGGTACCCCACATCTGGAAAGCGCTTGAGATATACAAGGTGCTCAATAAACATTGTTCCATGAATATGTGAATGAATGAATGACTAAGATCTTTACTAACCCTATTCCCTTGTTTGTTTTCTTCATACGCACAATACTATTCGAAATGACCTCTTTTGCACGTTCATTTACGAGTTCATGGTCCCTCTCCCCTCATCTGAATATAAGTTTCATCAGAGCAGGGCCCTTGCCTGATCAGGTCACCTTGGGTGTCCCCTGCCTGGCCCAGTGCTGGGCACCAGTAAGGATGCGGTGTTTGCTGAATGAATAAGTGAATGAATGTTGCAGTCTCTCCCACCTGCCCAGCCCAGCATGGGTAGCAGCTGCAGCCCCAGGTGCTCTCAGGCAGGCCCACGGTGCCTCTCACACTCTACCTCAACAGATGAACTTGTAAAGACAATGACCCCCCACCCCAAAGTGCATTTTCCAGGTCAGCACTTCCTCACAGTTCAGGCTGAGCTAGGCCCTACTCCTCGGCACAGTGCCCTGGTGTCTGCTCACTAACTGGCATTCTCTTCGGTTTTGGACTGGGGCCGGGTTGCTCAGATCTGTTGGTTCTGGGCCGAGCAGGGGCCACTGTGCTTGGGTCACTGTGAGCTCCTGCGCAGGGGGGTCTCTCATTCCCCTTGGCCTTGGCATACGCCTGCCCAGCCCTGGGCTGGATAAGAGCATTGGTTTATGAGTGGTACAGGAGTGTCTGGTGGACACAGTCTCCCAGCAGAGTCACAAGCAGGGCCAAAGCCTAGGAGGGCTGCCTTGGTCACCAGCTCTGTAACCTTGGGCAAGTTACTTGACCTCTCTGAGCTTCAGCCTTTCATTTATAAAATGCAGATAATAGGATGCCCCCTTCATAGGGTTGTTGTAATGATCTGGGAGGAAAGTGCTCAGCCCGGTGCCTGGCACTGTGAGAACTGCTCACACTTACCTGGTGCCCTCCCTGTTCCAGGCACTAAGTGTCCACTCGGCAGCTGCAGAGGGTCCCAGCCTCCCCTCTTTCTCTGATGACAACCCCTCCCACAGGAATGGGCATTCAGTAGGCGCCCCAACGTGACTCCTGGATGGACAGGAGCTACGCGGTGTCACGTTTTCCACTTCCTCGGTGCAGGCGGAGGCAGCTGCGGTCTGTGTGAGGGTTCAGAAGTGCAGGGATTAGGAGAGGCAGCGCTGGGGCGATCAGGAGGCCTCGGAGGCCCCTGGGGTGGTGGCAGGGCCCCTGGGCCAGCGCCGTAGCAGGCGGCTGTGACGGGTGGCAGGCCCCCCGGCCCCAGGCTCTCCCACAAAGGCAAGGGTTAGCCCTGCCGCCCTGGCCAGCGGCCAGCTCAGATCATTTCATTTGGCCTACTTAGCTTTCCCCGGGGGGGCGGGGAGGAGATGATTCATCACTGTCTGGGGCACCCTTGTGCACAGAGGCTTCCACCCAAGAGGGGGCTGTGTCCCTGTCAGTCTGTGTGACATGACAGCCACGGTCCCCAGGGCCTCCCCACAGGAAGCCAAGGCGGCTAGGGATGACACTGGTTTGGGGTGGAGGTGTGACGGCCACTCAGAAAAGCAGCAGCGAGGACAGGAATGTGTGCTTCCTGCAGCAGGGCTCAACCGCCTGATGGGGGAGCGGGGTCATGTCTGTGCAATAAGCCTCCCACACCATCCACTCTCCTCCTGTTTCTCCTGCCTGTCTCGGGCAGGGCTGTTGGGCGAAGAGCAAAGCAGAAGCCCTGGTCTCTGTCAGCTCAGGTCTTGGACAGCTCAGAGCGTCACAGAACCTGAGAGTCTAAAGGACTGTAGACACCCTCTTTAGGGTACACAGGGCCTGAGAGGGCAGAATTTAAGTGGGGTGCTACAGCCCAGAGAGGTGAAGTAAACTGTCCAAGGTCACACAGCAAAATGGAGGCAGACTGGAACCCAGTTCTCTTGTCTTCCAGCCTAGAACCTTCCTACATATGTCCCTGTGTCACCTGGGATCTATCCCCAGAAGCATAGAATGGTCAGAGGGACCGACAGGGAGTTGGGTGGGGGAGGGGCCCCGAGCTCCCAGGTCCCTCCCTCAGGAGGGGGCCTAGGTGGGCCCAGAGAGGGGCCCCACCGAGATGAAAGCACTAGCTGAGCCTCCACTACCTGGGGGCCCAACGCCTTGACGAATTACCACCAGCCTGATTATGTTGCCTCTCTTCCCACATTTCAAGAATTTGGCTGATCCGTTAAATATCCACGGCTGATTTCACAAAAGAACAATGGGAAGAGGGGAGGCCATGAAGATGAGGCTTCAGGCTGCAGAGCCGGCTGGGCGCCCTGGGAGGCAGGCGCTGGCTGGGCTGCTGGGGATGGAGCGCGGGGTCCCGGCACATCCGCCCGGCGTTACCTTCCCTTCTGCACAAGTAATTAAGAAACACCTGTGTTTCTCTGTCAGGCTTCACGTTTGAGGAAAGCCCCCCTGCGCCAGGTAGGGGCCCCCCATCCCCCGCAAGCCCACGGGGCAGCCCGTGGCCTCCCTCCAGCGTCTCCGAGGGGGATGCGAGAGGCCTGGGAGCCCCAGCTCCACTGAACCGGCCTCAAAATGGCCGAAGCGCCCCCAGAACTTTGAAATCAGGATCGACTCCTCGACGGGTCTCCTTGCCAACGCTCACGCCCATGCCAGCTTTCTCACAAACGAACAGCTTGTATCCCCATGAAAATCAATGGATGGAACAAATTGTATTAAATTATGTAAAATGATACTAAAGAGCACATTCTACCAGTGAAAAGAAAAAAAGTAACCCCCCAGAAAATCTTACTTTAATAAATCTAGCAAAATTATAGAAGACAATTAGGAGGAAAAAATGCTGAATTTTTATGACACTTAAAGACACATCTCTTGGCCATAAGCAGAGACGCAGGATTTATCCCCTCATAGGTCAGACAGGCGTAATTCTTTTGTGTGTCTGACACCTGTGAATTATTTAGCGCCCCTGTGCACCAGCCAGAGACGTCTCCTGCCTGCTCCCTCAGCGGACACGGACCCGGGCTGGGCGGCACAAACAAGCATGCATCTTTCGGAACCAAATTTCCTTCTCTTTCACATGGATATTCTTTTCCTCGGTAAATAACTGTAATTAGCATTGAACTTGCAATATAACCTCTTGCCTATATGCGGAAAAAATCATTTAAAAATATTTTAGCCACTTCCATCCCTTCAATTCCCTAGCACAGCTGCCATTCTTTAAAAAAAAAAAAAAAAAAATCAAGAATGTCCTAAGACATGGTGTTTAATACGTCAGGACACCCTCCTCAGCCCCCACTCCCAGAGGTCATGCCATTCTCTAGCACACGGCCATTGCGTGGCTGCAAGGGTGCAGAAATAATCAGAACACAGGAAGATCTCAGGTCCAGAGCACGTTTCTGTCTAGAAACGGTTTAAGCTGACTTGGGGGGGGTGTCCCTAAATGCGGTACAGTGGAGAGAAGGCAATTTTGAAACTTGTTTCCCCACGTCTCAGCTGTATGACCTAGAACAAAAGTTTAAACCTGCCTGAGACTGTCTCCTCACCAGCAAGGTGGGTACACGCATGCCAACTACCCAGTTCTTATGAAAAGCAAGGTAATTCAGATAATATCAAACTTCCAACACAATTCCCTGCACAAAGAAAACATTTCTAAACGGTTGCTTCTAATATTTGTGATAAGAATTGTTATAATAGTAATATAATGTATGATATATAAGATAATAACACTGTTTGTAATGATAATCTTCTAATTGTTTATAATAATTATAATCATTTCTCCTGGCTGTGATGTAAAATAGGGCCAGTGCAGGTTGACTGACTTTCCTCTTAAGCCCAGTTTGGAAAGATGCTATCACTTGGAAAATCCAAACACATGAGTTTTGAGATCAATCAGTTCTTGTGCATCCATTGGTCAAGTGAGTAATGACTCTGCCTGCAGGTCTAGGTCAGAGTGGTGCCCAGAGGGTCATACTCTGAGGGCCACGACAGTCCCTTATCACATCATGGGCAGAGCTCACCTGTGCCCAGTCACCTGCACTCACCTTGAACCCAACCTGAGCTCTGGCCCCATCCCAAGCACTCACTGGGGGGCTCGCTGGGCCAGGCTGCCTTCCAGATGGCTGGGCCATCAGTTCTGCTCCTTAACAAACCCATAATGCTGTGCTTCCTCGGTGCTAAGACTCACAGACATTCAAAACTGAACACGTCTGAAGTTAATAATGCAACTTACAGTAGATATTGGGCTTATTTATGGTTTCCCTCAGAAGATGGCCCACTGTATAGCTGATAGTATCTCAAAGTCAAGAATGATAAGAACGTGTGATAATAAGAATGCTACTGAGATGCAAAGTTACATATAGGAAGGATAAACAACAAGGTCCTACTGTAGAGCACAGGGAATTATACTCAATATCCTGTGATAAGCCATAATGGAAAAGCATATGAAAAAGAATGTATATATTTTTATAAGTGAATCACTTTGCTGTACAGCAGAAATTAACACAACATTATAAATCAGCTATACTTCAATAAAAAAAAAAGAATGCTACCACCTAGGAAGCCATCACTCTATATACTAAGCGCTCTCCTAGCACTATAGGATCATTGGGGCTTTGGTTCAGATTCCCGGGCGAGGTGTGGGGAGGACACTGAGGCTCAGAGGAAGGCCCTAGATTCCAGGGCCAGGGCCAGGACTCACAGCAGGAACAGAGATCAAAGGGGGAGCTTTTCTAGATGATCCAGCGTGGGAAGGCTGGGGGCGGGGCTGATGAAACAGGGAGGAGCCTCTTAGGTGTTGTCCTGTGGCCTGTGGGGAGGGAGAGGCAGAAGCATTTGGGGCCCTGAAATCACAGAGGGCTAATGTCCCATCCAGGCCAGCAGATGAGCGGAAGGCCCCTGAAGAATTTCTCAGAAAAGAAATGCAAAATGCCACCCTGGTTTGCTGACCCTCCAGCCCCAGGCATCCTGTAAAACAGGCGTCCTCCGCCTGCCTGGTGACCCCAACAGCCAGGCTTCCAACCCTGGCAGCGTAGCCAATGGAACAACAAATATAAAAATCCTCCCCAAACAGTCTGAAAATATAGAGGTGTAAAGCACTGCATCCCAAAAAAGCCTCCTGCTAGAGGGACTATTTTTAAAAAGATTTTTAAGAGGTGTGAAAGTGAAGCTGTCTATTATATTTCTCCAGCAAAGCACCATATCTTCGGTTTTCTAACAACCGACACGGAGGGGGCACTTCTGGTTCACCGGTGGGCAGGAGGTCCTGCCTGCTCTTGGCCCTAAGCCAAGCGTGGCCCCAAGGGGGAAATGATGGAGTTTTTCGAATTAGGCTGTCCAAGCAAACGAAGGGAAAATTGAACTCTTCTAAACACAGTTGGTTCATAGAGTCTGAATTAAGGTGAACTTTGCTGATGTCTCTGAGATTTTGCTCCTGCTAAACACCATTTAAATCTGCACTATTAGCCCCTTCTTTGGGAAAGTACAGCTGCTGCTGTACTTACAGCTTTTATATACAGCAAATTGCCAAAAACACCCAAATAAATAACAGGGAATCTATTCTTCCCGTCTGCCTAAGGGTCAGTTGAAAGCAAATGGCAATAACTGACTCCCTCGCTTGCATCTGCAGGAGAAATGGACGTCTCAAGCTGAGAAGTCCATGGTGAGCTAGTTTTGGTTACTAAAGGTTTCCATTTAAATGCAGAAGCCAGAAACTTATTTACAATCTTCCGTCTGAGGGGCGTGGATATGAATCAAAGGGCAGCGCCGCAGCACACCATCTAGGGGACCGCTTCAAACAAAGTGCTTTAGTTTAAAACACAAATCAGTCGAGGAGAAGCCCCTTGAAAGGAAGGCTAGGAACATAGGTGGTGTCAGATGGTGCTGTGAGGGTCCCGGTCCCAGCCCCCAACTGTCCACCCAGCCTGGGTACCCGTACTCCCACTCTCGGCCGCTCTCCACGCCGGCTTTATGTCTGTCATAACTTCACATGCTGTCAGGTTTAAAACAAAAACATAGTTACATTATCGCGCTGAATTACGGCTGACAGTTGTAAAGATACTGTTTTTAGGTCTGGCGTTTAGAGGCCACCCTGGATAGCTTTCAAAGAAAACGGAGCTCTCTTGAGCTCACATTTCATCTCATATGGACTGTTTGATGAGTCTGGTGAGGGAAAAGGATACTTGATTTTGGCCTCTGGGTGCCCCCACCGAGGAACGGGGCTCCACACGCCCTACTCATAACAGCGAGAGGCCGAGCCTTGTCCCCAGCAGCCCCTGCCTGAAACTTTGAGATGGGAGGCCTGGTCAATTCCCCCAGAAAGGCCTTCGAATCATCTGTGATGATCTGTAAAGGAAATAATCTAACCAAATCTAGCTGCTTCACTCTTGGTGAAAATTTTGCTTTTTAATCTAGTATCTTAAACCTCCTAAAATGATCCTCCTTCCCCTCTCCCTCCCCCACCCAACAAGTATGTGAGATGCTGTTCTTCAAACCTTAACTAAAAATACTTTCAAAAGAGAAACATGATATTCTAAATGTCACTATAAGAGCAGTTATTTTCTATTTATCACAGATATTTTCTGATGCTCTGTATCTAAAGAATGCTCTTGATTAGAAAGCCCTTCCTTTTGTTCAGTGCTTCTAAAAATATAAAGACTATTATAAAAAAAGTAAAATCCTAGTACAGGTGACACCAATCTTTCCCATCAGACTTTTTAATTTTTTTGTTGTTGCCAGAATTGGGGTAGCACATTATGATGAGGATTCAAAAAGAATAATTAAAGTTCTACATGGACACAGATCTGCCTCAGGGAGGACCTTTTATGTTGTTTTGCATTTCGTGTGTCATTCAAAAGGTTTGCAACTGGGAAATGATGTTGAACTAAAATAAGACAAGAACACACTGACTGAAATTATACCCTGTCCAATGAGTTGACACCCCCTTCAGACAGCTCACCACGATGGTTCTGGAGCCAGCACTGCTCTATGTGTGGATGACATTAGACTCTGCACAGTGGCACAGGGAAGAAGCAGTCTTGGAGTAGGCAGTGTGCACACAGATCCCAGGATGGCAGAGGAAAAGCAGAGGCTCACCTGGTACCTGCAAGTGTTCTGTCCACTGACTGAACAGGAGTTACAACCAAGCAGCTCCACTGGCCCTTCTGGGACCCAGTGTGCTTTGTTTGGTTTGGACCCACATAGTATTCTATTTTGGAGGGTTAACGTTTAGCAATAATGAAATTTCACAAATGATCCAGATGTCTGGCTTCATTTTAAAAATTGGCAGCTGTGGCAACACTGCCACAACTTTCCCTTCTGGTGACACTGGAGCAGCAGAGTGGAGGCTGCCCCTTTAGGCTGGGCATATGCTCTGCAGTTTTCCACAGTCCCCACCAATCCGTGTTGTGACTTGTCATGGAAACTGAGTGTCAGCCAGCATTTATCCTTACATTTGGAGTGTTCTTTTTATTATAGTAAAGAAACATTTCTTTTTACCTATACTGTTACTTTAAAAAAAGGATTGAAAAGAAGAAGAAAAGGCAGAGGTGAAGCAGCATACTTTAAGTAACATACAACAGACGACTCTTCTTTGTGAAATTAAAGACAATCCCAATAGGTAGAGCTGTAAATATCAAGCCCAGGTCACTCATTTATGTCACTTGCCTGGCACCTCTGGGCATTTATTCATTCAACAAATATTTATTGAGCACCTACTATGTGCCAGGCACTGCTCTAGATACCAGGGATGTCAGCTAGCAAAACAAACAAAACTTTCTTCCTCAATGGAGCTTGCCTCACTGCAGGGAAGGGTGGGAAATTAAAAAGTACCTAGACATGAGAAATAAAGGATTCATATGCATGCTAGAAAGTGAAAGATGCTGAAGAACAAAATTGGAATAGAAAAAGAATACTGAGAGTGTGTGGAGTGGATAGCAACTTTGAACATGCGTTTGAGTTCGTGAGCTCTGGGCTTTTCTCTTTCTGCCTCTGTGACCCCTACCAAATCTCCTGCAGGAAGTCTTCCGTGACCACCTTCTCCCACACCTACCTCTAACTTCTCTGATAGACAATAGCACTGGCTAAAGGCCATGCACACTGGTCCTAATGAAGAATATACATTGAACTGCTTCAGGGACCTGGGTCCTCCACTTGGTACCATGGGGGAAGTGGAGTCCCTGCCATCCACGAGCTGAATCTAATCTGGGGATGAGGCAAGTATATAAACTACTCTCATAAAAATAAAAAGTACTGGGCATCATAAAAGAGGTTGAAAAAAAGTGGTACCCGAAGTTCAAAGGGGAAGTCATTACCTGCAACCAGAATGTGAGGTGCACTGGTGGTCCCCCCGTTTCTTCACTGCTCCACTCAGCTCCTGTCCTTGACTCACACTCAGCAAGATGCAGTCAAGGCTTCTCATTCTTCATTCAAGGCCTCAGCCTCTTTCCAACCCAATATCCCCTATTCCACTTCCTCTAGTCAGTCACCTCAGCAAATGCCTCTGCTAATGCTGACCCCAGAAATAAAAAAGGCATCAGAACCATAACCATAACCATAAAGAAAAAAAAAGAGAGAGATAGAGAATATATATCAAGAGAGAAATTTCTCCAGGAAAGTATAAGAACATGTTGGAACATAACATGCAACAATGCTCAACTTGCATGTACAATAATTGAAATAGAAGGTCTTTGAAACAGAGTATAAAGAAGAGATACAAAGAATCAAAATGTAGATGATCAAACAAGAGAAGGACTTAGACAGGGATGGAAGAAAAACAAAAGCCACTTTTCCAAAATAAAGAATAAAATAAAATAACGCCATTCTTTGGAAATAAAAGTCTCATTAGAAGCAGAATAAGTTAAATCGACACTGCTGACACCACAGAGATAAGGAAGGGCTTGAGAAAATCAAGCAAAATAAAGTTCAAAAAATCAAGAACTAAAATTAATGATAGAAAAAAATGATAGGCAAGACAAAGGAAATTCAGCATGTGTATAACTGGTGTAAGTGAAGAAAAGAATATTTTTAAAGTAACACCCAAATCAGAGATATAATAAAAGAAAACTCTCCTCAAGTAAAGGAATGGAATCTTTGGCTGGAAATAGCACTCAAGTCTTAGGAAATCCTGATGCATTTTAGATTTCAAGAATTAAAAAAAGGAACCCTATATATTCCATATTAAAACAATAACAAGTAAACAAACATATAAAACAAAAATAATAAATCAACAAAAAGGTTTGAGAATATTATTAAGATATATAAAATTATATAAAGGTAAAACCATTACAATATTTAAAATACTTCTTTTCCATACTATTGGTGAAAAAATATACAATCGTGCTCACAACAAAACAAAGAAAGCTCAGATAATACAGCAGAAAATAGGAAACAAAATAAAGACAGAAGAAAAGTTAAAGTAAAATCATAGTACTACAGCCAACTATACTGTTTGCATCAATAAGTATAAATGGGCTAATCTTACCTATTAAGAGAAAACAAACTTTCAGAAAAGGAAAACAAAATATCATGCTGCGTATTTGACTCATCTGAAGCAAAGTGACTCAGAAAGATTAAAATTATGATGATTGGTAAAGATATAATATGAACACATACTGTAAAAGAAAGTAGGATTTTGATAATTTTATCAGGTAAGTTTAAGTTTAAAGTAAAAGTATTTAACCAGACCAGTGAAGCACTTCATAATGATCAGTTGAAGAAGACACACAAAGATCTAGTTAGGTCATTGTGCTCCAAAATATTCACAAAGCAAAACCCAAAAAACAGAATAACAACAAAAGAATTTTTTAAAAAAGCAAAAATTACCAAAACAAAATAGTAATAGAAAACTTCAACTCATTCGTCACACGTCAGGTAGATAAAAATTAGGAAGGACGTAAAAAATATAAGTAGCATAACTGACACAGTAAATCTAATAGACATCTATCAAACTCCATTCCCTTAAAATAGAAAATGTACACTCTTTCCAAATGCCTATAGAACATGAACGGAACAGTCGGTGACACGGAAATTTGATGCGTCACCAAAACCTGAGATAGATCACAGTGTCTGAGCAGTATGTATATGAATCTAGATATTAATACCTAAAACAGAAAACATAGCAAAACAACAACAGAATAAGTACATTGAAAGCCTTTTAAAGATGAAAGTTACTTGGGATAAAGTAAAAATTAAAAGGAAAATTGCAGAATCTCTGGTAAAAAAAAATTATTGCATGTCAAGGGAGTTATAATGGGGGGACATCATAACCTTTAAAACCTAGGTTATTCAGTAAGAAAGCAAGGAAATAAGTGAACCAAGCATTCAATTTACAATGAAGAAAAAGAGGAACTAAATATATCTTACTAAAGCAAAAAGAATTATTAGAGTGACAGAAGACATTAATGAAAAACATCTAATGAATATATATATCTTTGTAAGGGAAAACACAATAAAATAGATAAATCTCTAGTTATCTCAGTGGTTCTCAGCTAGGAAAGATCTGTTCCCCCAAGTGACATTTGGCAATGCCTGGAGATATTTTTTGGTTGTCACAGTTAGGGAGCTGTTTGGGCACCTCATGGGTAGAGGCCAGGGATACTGCTAAACATCCTATAGTGCCCAGGACAGTCCAACTGCGAAGAATTACCTGCTAAAATGCCAGTGATGCTGAGGTTGAAAAACTCTGAGCTATCTTAATAAAGACAAAGGAAGGAAAGCACAAATTTGCAAAATTAGAAATAAAAATATGTATATAAGCACAGGAAAAAAGAAGTACTAAACCATATATAAAATAATACATTATTTCATTTTGTGCAAATAATTTTAAGTAGATAAAATAAATATATTTTTATGAAAGTAGAGATTACCAAAGTTAACAACAGAAGAGAAAAAGAACTTAGGTCAATTTCCATGAGGAAAAACATTGAGAGAATTGTCAGAGCGCTATCTCAAAAATGCAAGAGGCCCAGATGTTTTCACATGTTAATTCTATCAAGCCCTCAAAAAACAAACGATACCAATGCTATTTTAACTGTTTAAGGGCTTAAAGAGAGAAGGAAAATCTCCTAATTCTTTTTCAAAAATGTCATAATATTGACATCAAAACCTGACAAAGGTATAAAAAACAAGAAAACCATAAATCAATCATACCTTTCAGTAGCAATGCAAGAAATCCTAAATAATGTTTTTAAAAGTAGATTTCTGCAGTAGTACATTAAAAAGGACAACAGGCCTCAATCAAATAGAGTTGATTCCATAAATTAAAATGTGTTTTACTATTAGGGAATCGATTAATATGACCCACTATTTTAATATTTTAATATTCTATCAAACAGAGAAAAAGTGTTTTATCATCTCCACAAATCCATAAGAGGTATTTATGAATTTAAACACAAATCCCTGATTAAAATAAATAATCACCAAATAGTCATACAGGGTGTTTTTGGAACATACATATAACAAGATGTTTGATGCTGAAATGCTCAAATCATGCACTCTGCAATAGGAACAGGCTGTCCACTGCACACCATTAATGAATATTTTTCTCAAACATGTTAGTCATTGCAATGGAGAAGGAAAAAGAAGTATAAGGTTCTAAATTTGTTTAAAAAAGGAAAGCTTATTATCATGTGTAGGTAATATGATGCCATATAAGAATATTTATGAGAAACTGCTAAAAAATATATCAGAAACAATAGGACAATTCAGCAAAGTGGCTGGTTGTAAAATGAATATTCAAATATCAGAATTTTCTATTAACTCAAACAATAATGAATTAGAAATACATAATTGAAGAAAAGATTTGATTTACAATGCAATGCAAAGTGAGGAAGAGAAAGAAAGAGAGAGGAGAGAAAATACCTAGAAATAAACCTAAATATAAATTTTAGGGCCTATATAAATAAATAAAAACAAACAATTGTTTCCAATGACTGAGCAACACAAATGGTGTTTTTCTCTTGGGTATAAGACTCTAAGTCCTAACAATGGTAATTCTCCCTATACATTTATATGTTTATTGTATTTCCTCATCCCCCCTTCCAAAAAAAAATATTCTCCTGAGTATTTTAAGACTAAAACTCATGTAAAACAAACATAAAACTATATGGTGAAATTTTGAAAAAGAGAAAGCCTTACCAGATACTTCATTAAATTATACATATAGTCATTAATACAATTTGGAATGGGTGCAGAAATAGTAGGCTGGTCAATTGAGTAAATGGAGAGTACAGAAATGGACGTAAATGCATTTGCGAATTTAGTAAATGATAAAGGTGCCTTTTTTAATCAGTGAAAGAAAGAAAAATTATTTAATAAATGGTATTTAGTCAACTGGCTGGCCACTGGATTAGGGGGAAGATAAAAAAGTAACACTGGGGCTTCCCTGGTGGCGCAGTGGTTGAGAGTCCGCCTGCCGATGCAGGGGACGCGGGTTCGTGCCCCGGTCTGGGAAGATCCCACATGCCGCGGAGCGGCTGGGCCCGTGAGCCATGGCCGCTGAGCCTGCGCATCCGGAGCCTGTGCTCCGCAGCGGGAGAGGCCACAACAGGGGGAGGCCCTCGAACGAAAAAAAAAAAAAAAAAAAAAAAAAAGTAACACTGGAACTAATTCTCTTCCTACACCAAAATAAAATCAAGATGATTAAAGATTTAAAGGCAAAAAATAATAATGTTTATCAAAGATAACATGGAGATTAATATAAAATCTAAGAGTTAGTAAGTCACAGAAGTTGTAATATGACAGATAAATCTAAGTATAAAAAATCTAAAAAAAAAAAAAAATCTAAAACCTCACTAAGATAAAAAAAATTATAAACAAAATCAAAAGACACATAACAAAGTGGGAAAAATATTTATAACACAAGTGACAGAAAAGGGCTAATTCACTTAACATATAATAAGCTCTTGCACATCAGTGAGAAATATATCAATCATTCAATAGAAAAAAAATGGGAAAATGATATGAAAAACCAATTCACAGAGGAAGAAATATAAATGACTTATAAACATATGGAAAGATGTTTATTGTCGCTAATAATTAAAGACGTGCAAATAAAAAGAGTGGGAAACCTATCAGATAGGCAAAGGTTTGCATCTTTGACTTGAGCAGTTCTACTTCTTAGAATTTGTCTTATAGGAATCTCTCATTCATTCTCTTTCTCATCTAAGGTGACCAGTTATAAAACAAAAATTAGATAGATAGATAGATATAGATTTTAGGTAGATATATACTATATATTAGACATATATATACACACATATGTATATAATTATTCACCAACAGGGGACTATTTATGTAAATTATGGTAAATCTCTATAAAAGAACTAGGAACTCTGTGCAATCATTAATAAAAATATGGAAGATGTGGAAAAATATGTGTGATATATTGATTAAGGAACAAAGCAAGGCATAAAATAGTGTACATAGTATGTTTCCAGTTGTGTTTAAAAATTAATACATGTACTCATATATATTTGCATAGACAATATGTTGAAATATATGCATTAACTATTTATGGTGGTTATCAATGGAGTTAGGCTAAGAGTTTGGGGTAAGGGGAAAATTCACTTCTTATTATACAGGTATATTCTTTGGTACAGTTTGAGTTTTATGTACATGTATTAAAACAAATAAAAAGCCCTTCCTGAGTGCTCAAAAAATGATGGAGTCATGTCAAAAGGACACAGGGGCCAATTTGAGGATGCTCCCAATGGCCAAAGCTCCAACAATTTGAACAAGAAAATAATAGTAATGTATTTATAACCCATAGAATAAAATAAGTATCATTGAGTCCATATGATAAAAAGCAATTCAATGGGAGAGAAGGAATAGCTTTACCTTATAAAATAATTCCAATTTAAGAAATGTAGGAGGGGCTTCCCTGGTGGTGCAGTGGTTGAGAGTCCGCCTGCCGATGCAGGGGACCGGGATCGTGCCCCGGTCCGGGAGGATCCCACATGCCGCGGAGCGCCTGGGCCCGTGAGCCATGGCCGCTGAGCCTGCGCGTCCGGAGCCTGCGCATCCGGAGCCTGTGCTCCACAACGGAAGAGGACACAACAGTGAGAGGCCCGCGCACCGCAAAAAAAAAAAAAAAAAAAGAAAAAGAAATGTAGGAAGAGTGAGGGAAATTTAAAAAATCATAATTAGAACATCATAGCAATAATTGTTATAGGCAAGATTCACTAATGGATATAAAAATTAGTGGGCAAAAGCATGAAAATAAAAATGATATTTGCTTTGTCTCAAAGTATTCCCACATGATGCTTTTTCATTACAAAGGAAAAAATAATAATTCTACAGTTTAGGAGATACCATCTTAACTAAGTGATCAGAAGTTAACATTACTAGTAAATAGGTATCTGGGGCTCACAGCCCTCCTGATATGATGCACTGAGAGCACACAATATCGCCCCCATGACATTCTTGTCTAAAATGCATAAGGTCCATCTAATCATGACAAAATAGCAGACAAACCCAAACTGAGGGATGTTCTGCACAATAGATGGCCAGCACTCTTTAGAAGTATTCAGGTCACCAAAGACAAACCATGACTGAGGAACCATCCCAGACTGGAGGAGACACATGACAACTACATGCAATGTGGGGTCCTGGATTGGATCCTGGCCCAGAAAAAGGATATCAGTGGGACATCAGGGAGATTTGAATAAGGTCTGTAGATTAGTTAATAATATTGTATTGAAGTTAATTTCCTGGTTTTGACAATCAAAGCGAGGAAATGTAAGATGTTAGCATTTAGAGAACTCTATACTATTTTTACAACTCTTTTTGTAAGTCTGAAATTATTTGAAGATAAAAAATTTAAAAAATAATTTAAACAAATTCTTTCTGGAAGTCCCACTGGGATGAGCAATGAAAGATACAAGA
Source organism: Aethalodelphis obliquidens (assembly GCF_003676395.1). NCBI lineage: Eukaryota > Metazoa > Chordata > Mammalia > Artiodactyla > Delphinidae > Aethalodelphis > Aethalodelphis obliquidens. The sequence continues at coordinate 1,533,454 of NW_020837987.1, read as the reverse complement.
TAGTTGACAGTCAATGTCATTAAATCACAATGGAAAATCCTGGGACTAGTTGGGCCTCACTGTCAGATGAGAAGGCCATACCCAGAGATCTCAGTGGGGTGAAAGGAGGGGCCCCTTTTCTCTGGTTGACAAAGAGACAATTGGTCCCTTGGGGGAAAAAAAAAATATTAGTCAAGTCCCTTGGGAATAGAAATGTTGGGTGTGTAGCCTCAAGGGTCTGTTTGAGCCCTTCCCTTAAATCTACATACTCATAGGCATGGGTTTCAATATCCTGCTGGGTTTGGAGAACAGGGAAGATTCTAAAACCATCTCCTTCCCACTTCAGCAGTCTTGGAAAGTAACTCAGCCATTCACAGTTTCCCATTTCTCAATCTGTAAAATCTGGAAAATAAAAGCTTAAAGGAATCCTCCTGAAAGCACTGAATCCTTAAGATGGGATGCTATTTTCGTGATCTCAAATCCCTTTCGGAGACTACAGCAATCACCGAGGACACGAGACCCATCCTCGATTCAGTGTGCAAAGCCAGGAATCTGAAATGAGCGTTCCAAAATGCCCAGCACCAAAGAGCAAAAGAAGGTTGGTGCATTGGAGCCTTGACTCCTAGCTCCCAGGGCTGCCACCGGTTCACGCTTAAGAGATGAAAATTATTTTGAAAACCAAGGCCAAAGGCCACGGGCATATATTTGCGCAGATTATTGACACGAGTGTGCCATAGACCTAGCCAATCAGAAAGTAATTTTATAAACACTGTTATTAAACAGAAGGGCAATTACTTTAAGTACTGGAAAAATGTCAGGGTCATACATGAATTTTGTGGGTATCACATTTTATTTGACACTCAGTGGATCAATGACTCCAAGGAAATTTATTCAGAAATAATACACACCATGCCACCAACCTTAAAGCTAAACCTCCCCTACACAGATTGCCCAAATTTAGACAGAGGAATAATTTCTGATTTATTCAGTTTACTAAGAATCCAGAAATGCGGTCAAAGCTCTTTATACAAAAAAGTATGGAAGTAATTAAGGATTATGTGGTAAGTATACAAACATGGTTTATACGACTGCATTTTAGAATGGACCCTTCTTATTTCTGTCTTTGTCAACTAAACAGAGCAGAGGTTCTAATGAACTGTAATGAGAAGTGTAAGAAGGGCCCAAGGGCAGCTTCTCTGTGATGCCTGTTTGTAAACTGAATGGCCTTGAGGTCCTCCGAGTCCACGCTCCCCACACTTCAGATTTCTGCTGCGGTTGAATACGTTGCTACTACCTTAGTGGCAGTTGCATGAGTGTAAGGGGAGGGGAAGCAGAGGCGCCTCCAGGAGCTAATGCTGCTTCCCATCACCTTGGAGGATAGATTTCTTGCAGTGTCAAATGGCCAGGTAGCTTATTCCACCCAACAAGAGTTTGGAATGGCTCCCAGTGACTCCAGGGGTCCCCTGTCCTCCCCTTCTCCTAACCCTGTCCTGGCAATGATAGTTCTATTTTGCATGAGTGGCCTATGCCTTAAAAGGCAGAGCGGCAGAGCATGGGATGCATACAGTAGGCCCTCAATAAAGATACAGTAAATGGATGAATGATTGCCAGTCTCTTCCAGGTCGGCAAATACAGTGAGAATAAATAATAGAGACTTTTCAAGAAATGACGCTGCATTTTGTAGGGCCTAATTTTTGATAAATTTCGAGTACAACAACTTAGGCATGCTGTTCCTTCTCAGAGCTGGGCGCAGCTCCCTCTGGGTGTGGCCTTGCATGGGCGAGCCCTCTTCAGCCTCTCCACCCACTGCAACAATGACAGCGGGCAGACAGACCTTCCCTTGGTTCATGGAAAACATCCAGCCCTCAAAGAGGCCAACTAAACAGGTGGCCACTGGAGAAGGGGTGTCATAAGGGAAGCAGGTCCAGAAACTGAGTTTGTCTTAAAAGCTTGAGATAACATGAAGCTCTGTTTCCTTTTGTTTCAACAACCAAGCTTCCACTCTGCTCCTCATTCAGAGAGAAACTACACAGAAATACTTCGTCCTCCAGATCAGCTGAGGGGTGACAGAGCAGCCATCTATAGTCACCCCTGCTTCCCCTGCCCCTGAAGTGGAGAGACTCACAGGGACGGGCGGCCCAGTAGGCCACTGAGGGGGTCTCTGTGAGGGAGGGGGCCGGCCCAGCCCCAGGGGTGAGGGAGGACCAGCCTCCCCAGCCTCTTGGAACTGCCCTGCCAGGTGGGAATAAATATGGTTGCCTGTCCCCCAAAATTATTTAGGTCCATTTTTTCTACATAAATTAGAAACATAGTTTTTTCTTTTTAGTTAAAAAAGGAGAAAATGTGTTGTAAATGTCCAGTCTATTCGTTTGTCTCTGCACTAGAAAGACGACTCAGAGGGGCTGGGAGTGTGCTCTGTCTTTCATCTTTGTATCCACAATGCCTAGCACATAGTAGGTGTTGAGTAAATATCTATGGCATGAATAGGTGGATGAATGAATGAATGGGTGGATGAATGAATGAATACCTTGAGGCCTGAGTTACCTGGTAGTGTAGCAAAACCAGTTCTACAGTTATCATAGCTATTGGCCAACCTAAATGTACAAGCCTCATTGCAGGCCACAACTATGAACCTCTTAATCATTTTCAAAAGCTTTATAATTAAGAAAACACTTTCCGTGACTGCGTCTCTCTTTGGGTGCTCACAATAGCTCTGTCAGAGACGCTTGGCAACAATTGTCATGCCCTTTGACGGCTGTGAAAACTGAGATTTAAATATGTTAAGGCCTAGTCACACAGATCTTAAGATGCAGTCAGGAATAGAACTTAGATACACAAAAATACACTTGAAGCTCCTTACATACGAACCCATAAAAAGTAATTAGGAATCGCATAGGAAGAGGACAAGATGTATTTTGTTGGGTCTTGGTGACTCATATAGTAGATAATATTTCCATTTTTACATTGACGGCTAGAAGGCTCAGTTCCTGATCGGTAGCCTACCTCTTGGAGGGCAAAAAATCTTGTTTTAATTTTGTAAGCTGCCTTAATTCTTTTCTTAGAGCTGGGATGAAGCAGGGGGTTATGATGTGTGAGGAGGGAAGCAATGGAAGAGAGAAGTAAAAATTCAATTACACTCTTATGGTCCAGAAGCGGTCTCTTTCCTGGTCGCCCTATCCATCAGACTCAGCGAGCAGCCACCATGCCGCAGCGGGCACACCAAGAGGAGGCCAGGTGTGGACAGGGCCTTTTATCACCTGGCCCTCTCCACCTCTGAGGCTGCCTCCTGGCTTTGGGATGGGCGTCAACACATCTCCCACGGCCACACGCCAGTTTTACTCTCTGTTCACAGTTCCGAGGCCACATTCTGACTGGGATGCACATTCCTTGGGCATCAAGGAAACTGATCACGATGTCAGGGGATCGAAGGTCCCGCATCTTCTTTAGAGAGGATCACAGGGGCCTTTCCATAACAGAAGCTCAACCAAACAATCTGTTCAGGCCCCTCAGAAAGCCACAGAGAGAACTGTGGTGATCAAGATTCCTGGTCCCCAAGCTGCCAGGACCCAGTTCTTTAGAGCCAGAAACCACACCTGACTTGACTGTGTACTGCATCAGCATCTTCTAAAGCCCCCTGGACCACTGTCCAGCATGGCTCACTCTAAATCACATTTTGCAGTCACCTAGCCTACAGCTGGGTAAACAGTTCACATCTTGTAAATGCTCCAGCGGGACCAGAGTCCTGACTGACTCTTCTGAAGGTCCAGAGTTGATTTCTCTCCAACAAACTCTCATTCTAATGCACATCAGATCGCCCCATGCAGCCCTCCTGGGTTTCCCGCACCTGCAGATGTCCAAGCCAAGCGTTCACTTCCTCATTCCTCCAGGAAATGTTTACCTGCAAAAAACGGCCCAGGTAACCACTTCCTAGAAATCCATTTTGTCTGCCCATGATTACCTTTGTCAGATTTCAAGTTTCCTTCTGGTCTAGCACTTGATGAAAAAGTCTATTTTCATGTGAGTCCTACCATTTAAGATTTTGTAAATATTATTCCAAACAAATCCATTTAAAAATCAATTGTAATTTCTCTTCTATGAGTTTATTGTACAAATACAAAAGTACACAAAAGATACTTGGTGTGGTATTATTTGAAATAACAGATATGCACAAGCTAATATCTTCTGTGAATGGGCATCATCAATACAGGGCTGGTTAAATAAATTATTGCACATAATATAATAGAATACTATGCAGCTAGTAACAATATAACTTGAGACTAAAGTCAATACTTCTACATCTACCTCATTCTTGTTAAGTGAAAAAAGCAAATTGTAGAAAATAACTATTTTATGATTATTGTATGATCATATTTACAAAAAAAAGAGTAAGACTATACAGTAATACAAAACATATGTATTTCTACCATATTATATACATATGCATAGGAAAAATTTTTTCTGATAGCATATGTTACTTTTTTTAAAAATATAATTATTTAAGTAAAGGGGGGATGGGAAAGAAAGTTTTGATGAACAAAGGAGAGCGTAACTAAAATTCACAATGAAAATAATCATAAAAAATCTTCCTCACAAAATATCAATAAAAAAGCTTCATTTTGTACTTTCTAAAACAAAGCAAATGGCACATAACTTTTAAAAATCATTTGAGAGCAGGTTATAGCTGCACTCAGTCACACACAAAAAAAAAGTATGGAAAAGGATCTAATGGTGTTTTGCAGTGTCTTCAACTCAGGAATCTTTGGTAAATAAATTTGAAAAAAAATCATTCTATTGTGGACCTTCAAGGAAGCGAAAGCAGCATTTGATATAAGTTACTCAGCTTGCAGATGAAGGAGAAACTTGGTCCAGGAGGTTAAGCGCTGTGCAGACAGTGGGGCGATGGCTTGGCCTGGGGCCGGTGTGCCCCATGCCCTGGCCAGCGTGCCCTGTGTCACCCTGGGGGACACCTGAGGCAGCCTAAGCACCCACTCTGACACCTATTTTCCTTTCACTTTTCTGTTCCAGCCAGTGGCTCCACTCTGGCACCTCCCCCAGTTGTTTCTGGGCCTTTCACCTACAGCTACCCCCAATGTGTGACGCACTGGCTAGACTGGCACAGCCAGCCAGCACTTTATACAGACCCTCCTCCCACCCAGACACTTCTTCCATGCAGGTAACCACACAACCCTCTTTTTACAGAAGAGGAAACTGAGGTGTGGAGAGGCTGACTTTCTCAAGATCACAGAGCTGGAGAGGGTTCTAGCTGGATGGGAATACACAACGTTGGCCTGCAGAGCCCAAGCTGCTTCCACCCTCCCCATGTGCACGGGCTTCAATTCTGTTCATACTCGGGTCCATCCTCCATTCCTCCTGGTGTCTTCACTGAGTCTTGTCATTCCCTCGAGGATCTATGTGAAAAAGGAGACAACCACCTTGCCTTCAGATAGTCTTGACCGAAATTCTGCCAGGTGAGGTGTCCCCCATCCTAGACTAGGCATTGGGAGAGGCAGGAAGATGTGGTGGGGTAAACAATGCTGACTGCAGGGGCCTCAGCACCACCCATGTCCTCAGGGCAAAGCTTCCACTCCAGCCAGGCAGCCCTCGGCAGCCCAGGGCCCACACCGTGTGGCCATGAAGACCCAGCGGCCCCAGAAGAAGGCATTTGGCACTTGAAAAGAAGAGGGCACCTTTTAAAGGCCCCGAGAGAGATGTGCGTCCTTGTAGGCACATTTTCCTAGTAACGTATGCTCTTTCAGTTTGCTGGCAACCTGGACATGATCTCATCTCTGGATCCCAGAGAAGGCCTGTTACTCGGAGACTTCGTTCCTCTCCCCCAACTCATGGCTTTTCAAACAGCCAACTTCTTTTTCCTCTTGAATAGCAATTTGACTCCATTGAAACATGAAGCCACCAGGGTCTGTATGAAATCATTTTATACTTGCCCTCTTATGGGGAAAAAAAGAGAATGGAGTCATGGGGTGGGGGTGTGTTCCAGCCATAGAAGTAGGAGAGGAATCTGTCAGGTGATAGAAGCAGTTTGTCCCACCAGTCGGCTAGGGACTCTGATGTCCAAAAACATCCTCCAGGCATCCCACAGCATCAACAGCCAGGCTGTGTAACTACCGCCCAATGAAGAGTAAGTTTCCTCATCTGTAAAATGGGGATAATCAGAGTCCTTACCCAACAAAGCAACGGTGAAGATTAAATAAGATAATGAGTATAAAAGTGCTCCAGCAGCATGAGCTGCTTTGAATACGTGGACTCCTGCCTTGGGAGCCTGCTGTCTCTGGTTGTATTCCTTGTCCAGAAGCCCCACTGGGCAAATCCATTCTCACATGGAGGGCTGGGGACCAGGATTCCTAGCTCTGCCCCAGGCTTGCTGAGCAACCTCAGGCCAGTCACTCACTCTCTCTGAACCTCAGTTTCTGCATATGATAATGAAGTGTTGATTTAATTACCTTAGCAATTTGCTACTTTTTTTTTTTTTTCTTTCAGGCTCAGTAGTTGTGTGGCATGTGGGATCTTCCCAGACCGGGGATCGAACCTGTGTCCCCTGCGTTGGCAGGCGGATTCTTAACCACTGCGCCACCAGGGAAGTCCCCAATTTGCTACTTTTAAATTAGCAACGTTGCCTTTGATTCATTCCCCAAGCCCCACAAACTCAATTTGTTGATAGATTGTTATCTACCAAGAAAAAGTTAACCTATTGTGTAATAACTAGTTCATTTTCCCATGCTAACTCATCAAAGGCAGTTGTGGTGACCGATGAGTGCCTGTGATAAGAAAGAAGAAACCAGTGGAGCTGATAGAATTCTCACCAAAAACATTTGACATTTTAGTGAAGTTCAGCAGCCTTCTTTTTAAAGTTACATTGTTAGTTTATTTTATATTTTCCAAATTAAAAAAATATTCTTCTTCTTATAAATTTAATATATACTCATTATAAAAATATAAAATAATACTCAAGTATATAAGATAGATGTGTAATATAGACTTCAAAATGTTTCCATGCATATATAAATGTGATAAATGTACATATTTTTACAAAAGTGAACTTTATGATGTATATTTTCTGTAACTTTTAAAAAAAACTTAATAACATATTATTGGCAGACTTTCATATTTATCCACAGAAATGTATTTTATCATTTCAGTGCTTTACCAGTTATTCAACACGCTGCTATCCCTGGACGTCAGGGCTGTTTCCGTTCTTCTGCTCTTGCACCCAGCAGTGTGTTGAACATCCCTGTGGCTTACTCTGGGTGCGTATTTAATTATTTACTTAGTTTTCAGTTCTAGAAATGAAATTGATGCTTCCAATCACGTGTAATTTTTTTAAAAAGAGATTTTACTACGTGCAGTACCATCTTATGAAATTGCCCTTTTTAAATAATATACCAAACTCTACTCCCATCATCAGCATACAAGATTAGTGGCAAGTGGCGTCTCCTTGTTTTTCTTTTTTCAATTAATTTTTAAATTATATATTTAATTTTGTATTTTGTATATATTTTGTATTTTGTATATATTTAATATATACAAAATAATATCCAAGGTGATCAATAAGGTTATGATAGCAGTAAAATGAATATCTAGATACTCTTCACCTGGCTCAAAAAACAGAATCCACAGTGTTTTTATAGGTAAGCACATGGTTTTTATTTGTTCATTTAAAATGACTTGATAAGTGCAAGCCATCTGTGCTACCTCTACAGGGCCTGTGGAGTTAGAGAAGACAGGCTGAGCGCCAGAAGGTCTGACAATCCCTATAGTCACAAAATTCTGCTGTTTGTCCATCCATCCATCCATGCTTTCTTTCATCCATACATCCATCCATCCATCCATCTATTGTTCTCAGCGAGTGTCTGTTGAATGCTTCTCCTCTATTTCAGGCACTGTGCTGGGCCCTGGGATTCAGGGATGAGCAAAGCAGGCACAGGCCATCCTCCTGCAGCCTCCAGTCTAGAGCACTTGGCAGACATCAAACGTGTCTGTACCACAAACACCTGTGTAATCACATTGATGCCTGAGGGTGTGAGTGAGAGCAGAATGCCAGGACGGCAGGAGAGCCGAGGGCAGGCGGGCTGGCCCAGGCACAGCTGGCAGGCCGCACTGCCACTGCCACCTAACACCACATCTGACCACTGCTTCCAACCGCTCTTTGCTTGTCTGGGGTAAGGGATGGTTGCCTGGCTTGCTCCACGCAGTGTGAAGATTTATTTAGCAGTATTATTTTTAAGCTGCTTTTCAAAGGCAGGATTTAAATTTCACAAGAGCACCCAGCCAGCAGCTTGCTCCCTGGACCCGGGTCACAGCAGCCACAGTCCATGCAGAGGACACCTGGACACCTGGACAGAGGACACCTCCCCACGTTGCACAGAACTGTACATTGATTAGGGTGCTCCTACCTGGGCTCCTCTACCAACCCGCTCCTGGAACCCTGGGACTGTTCAGTCAGTAGCCTGGCTCCTTTGGCCCAAGTCCCTAAATTCAAGCAAGATGAAGGTATGTACACAGGTTTGGTGGTACCATGGGGCCCCTGAGCTTTCACCATCACTGACTGAACATCTTTGCACAAGCTAATTTTCACAGGGAGAACAATGAACCCCCACCCAGTCATGACTTCTGACATCCACAGGAATTTGGTTGCCAAGGGCTCTAAATGTAGCTCTGAGCATGAGGAAGTGTATTTGCGCTGTATCAGCGTGCCACACGGCACCCAGGAATGGCGCTGCGCAAGAGCAGGGACTTGCTCTGCCTCGCTCCTCATTGTGTCTCCACTGACTTGAACAGAGCCTGGCACATAGCAGACACTCCATATCTTTGAGGAAAGAATGAATATAAACACCAAACCCCTGAGCGTATGTTAATATCCGCCGGTCTTTCTGCGTCTCATCATCGCATGCGTGAGCACCCAGGGCCCCACCCTGCACCCCAATCCTGTAACCACTGCAGATAAAAGTTGTGGGTGGACTGAAGCTTTCCAACAGCACTTTGCACGCATAAAGCTTTAATCACGTGCTCCAATGTGAGTTGGGGATGAATGGACTCCACTTCCTGAGGACCACAGAGGCATGATATTTTCAACACCCTCCATTTTCCTTCTTTGGGCCAAGGAAGTTCTCACCCTTGGCTAGAGAGCTCTAGAGTGGAGTTTCTGAGCTCTTCAGAGTCTTACCACCCTCTCTCCACTTCATTGCATCACCACCTCCTCTCAGCATCACACAACCAAACTGCAGAACTTGGGAGAACAAGTTCCTTCAGCAAACACTCCCTGCCCCAGACCCTTTCCCACCAAGGCAGCTTGACCACAGCCTTCTGGGTCTCCTGTACTTATACCCATGGCTGCCCACTCTCACTCAGAGAACAAGGTTCCCACATTGCTTTGTGTTTCTCAGGGATGGATGCCAGGAAGTAGTTTGAACTCCTTTTGAGAGTCACGGGTCCATCCGAGGACCTGATGGCATCTGTGGTTTCTTTCTCATTACAGAGATGTCCATATTCCAATATGGCTTCAATTCAGGGGTTCCTGCAGTCCCTGAAACCGGGCATGGGCCTTCCTCAGGTGGTTCAGATACCTTGACCCGGTCCTCTTCCCAGGGGTTGTGTCCAACAAGCTGAGGAAGAGGGTCCTATTGTACCATCGATCTTCTGCCCATATACCCTGGCATGTTACTTTGTAGACTGCAACCCCAATGGAATCTTGCAAAGAGCCATGGGTTCGTATGTTCACTGCCAGATTCCCAGCACCTAGAATGATGCCTGGCACTCGATAGAAACTCAGAAAATATTGCTGGAATGAGTGGAGAATATAGTCACAGGTAGATCACTTTATCTCTCATGCCTCAGTTTCCCTATATGACAAATAAAAGCTTAGGTTTAGATGAGCTCTCTGGTAAATTCCAGCTCCCAAAGTTTATATTTTGGGTTCCAGTGTCCTTACCCAAGGAACATGGAAAATCTGGGGAAGAGCCCTCTTCTGGTTCAACCATTCGCTCAGCCTGGTCTGACTTTTTAGCCAAAGACTTTCCCCAGAAAACAGGGTCTAAATACCATCTGCACCCAACTTCAAGAAAACTCCATAAATAAAAGTCAGAAAGTAGTCACTCAATCAACAACAAAAACAACAAATAAAACAACATTTCACTTTACAAAAGAGCTCTTTTTCATAGGTCCACACTCAATGCGGTGGACAGACTTCAAGCTGAAGTGTCTGGTGTCCGTCTTTTTGGAGAAGGCCTCTACAAAGTCAATCCCATTCGAGTCTGTTACTAGCTATGGAGGGACAGTGGGGATACGGAACGGGACACACAACGGAAGTTTCGAGCACCCAGGACACCCGGCACCTCAGCCTGCTGGGACTGCTGGCCAGGCTGTGTCCTCATCCAGGGCTCTGCTTGCCGACTTGCAACGTGCTGGACCTTCTTCCTCCTCTTATGAGCTTCAGCAGTGTGTGTTCAGTATGTGGGGAAGGACAAATGGGGGCTGGATGAGGAATGCCTGGACCCAAAGAAACATCCTAGATGCCTTCAAGGAGTGATGGGACTCTGATTCTGTTTCCTCAGCTCTGGCCTCAGACAGCACCTCAGATCACATTTAAGTTTGCAGTTTGTAAAAACTAAGATCAGTAAACAGCTCGGAACATTTTGGAGTAGAATACAGGCCCAGGGTCACTTTTCTTCCAGTGACACTTGATGATGAAAATTGTTACATTTTAAACATGACACGCACAAGGCCAAGAATAAAATCCAGAGTGGGGATTTGTCACAATTTTTAAGGGAACCCAATGGCTTTTAGGGAAACCAAAAGATGAAAGTCCCATTAGTCCACAAAACAGCCCGTGAATAGGGCAAAATGCCTCAAGGTTGCCAGGGAAAAGGAACACAAATATGCTTTGTGAAACTTACAGAACCTCATCAGGTCCTCTTCTGTCCTGCCATTGTTGTCCAAATTCAATGCTTCACTTGTAACTCTCATTTTTCATACAATTAGAAAAGAATATACAATTTCTGCCTTGTCCTGTGAAGGGATGCAAATGGCCCAAGTGTGAAGAACTGGATCAGTGCATTTTCTAGGTTACGGTCTGCGGGCCAGGGTAAATCGGCAAAAGTTTACTGAGTGGATAAAGGAATGAATAAGCAAAGTCAGAAGGAAGGAAGGAAGGGAGGGAGGGAGGGAGGGACCTTTTTTCCAAGAAAATTGACTAGTAAACTAAGAATACAAACCACTGCTATCCCTAAGTTTAAATAGAAAATATAGTATTTTTAAATTAGAACTTCAGATTAGAGTTTTGCTGGTATATCACAATGAGTCATCGAAAATAACGTTCCACTGGATAATCATCATGTTTACTCAGATCAAAACATGGTAGAGTGAACAATCTTTCTGTGGCTGGGAGTCGCCTGGCTAGATGGAGTGGATAATTACGCTTCATTCTCCCTCCGCCACACCTAGCCATTTGCTCTCCTTTCATTTTGCCTTCATTACCCAGAAAATTAAGAAGAAAGTGGAGTTCCTAGGTTTTGGCATAATCTAGACAAGGATATATATTTGGTGTGGCTTTGACAGGGGTTTGCAAAAGTCCTTATGGGGCTCTGAATGGAGGTGTTTGCATGGTCCCAGGGGTCTCTGTAGTGATTCTCCCAGGATGAGTACTTGGGAACCTATGTCTTCCTTCAGGTCTTCCTGACCTGAGTCATGTTACAGCTAAACTGCAGAAAACTAGTGGGAATTTCGCCAGCTCTATCAATGATGCATGGCTACTGTGTATCCACACCAGTTCTGAGTATTGCATGCGCAAGTAAACCACGATAACAACATCTGCAGTAGCAACATTACTGAGCATTACTGTGTATTTTACACATGTGGTTTCATTCAACTCACGAAGGTAACTATTATCTCTAATTTAGAAACCAAGACAGCAGCGAGCAATGTCACCCTTGGGTGACGCAGAGGAGCCAGGTGTCAGGTGCGGACGTCTGACCCCAGTACCTATGCTCTTAACCACTACCCTATGCTACCTTCCCTCGCATAACCAAAGACAAGGTAAATTCAGAGTCATTGAGCATCACCCAGGGACCAAGCCTTGCATTGTCGCCTTCACTCCCATCATCTCATAAAATCCCATGTACCCCTTGAAATAACCCTGCCAGGTTGGTGCTATTGGCCCCGTTTTCTAGAAGGAGAAACCCAAGCTGGTCAAGGCCGTGCACTCCATCTGTTTCCAAAGTGTGTGCTGCTCGTACCACGAGTGGACAAAAGCCCTGTGCGTCCTGTGGTGAACTTAAGGAGAAGAGACCGAAGAAAGAGCAGTAGCTCAAGACCAAGGGAGACAACATTACAAAAGCAAGCCGAACTGTGAACTCCAAGCCCTGGGTTGGGGGATCCGGGGATTGCTCTCTGACCCTGGCGGGCTCCACCAGCTATGTGACTGGTCCAGGGACAGGGGTCTTCCAAGACCCAAAGGCCCAGACTGACTGGCCGAGGAAATTTAGGGGATCCAGCCGCAATGCAAATGTCCCCGCCTCTCTTACATAAGATCACAGAAAGCAGAAAGATTCTGCTCTTGAGGATTTGCTCTTTGCATTACAAGAGGAAACAGCCCCAAAATGTAATGGGCTCATCATAAAGGCCAAATCAGGTGGATGGAGAAACCAGTCCCATAATGGGAGAGTCTTCTTTTGCAGGGAGATTTTTTTTTTAAGCTTAAAAAAAAGAGAGAGAATATAGCATATGAAATCTGCCTCATTTCACAGCCTCATCAAACCTATGTGGTCATCAGACCAAAAAAAAAAAGTTTCCTTAAATATTGCACGACCGACGACTTGCAGAGCCTCTTTCCCCCATGGAACATTACTTTTTTTTTTTTCTTTTTGCAGCTTTAGAAAAATAGATAATTACTTCAGTTAATTTCAGCAAAACAGTTCAAACTCATCAGGGCTGAACAAGTATAATTTACTGCTCCTTCTGACTTATTGTTGTGACTAGATGTGGATTGATGATTAAAGTGGTAAACAGTAACATTTCTGTAAAATGGCTGACTCGGCTGCCAGCGTGTCAGGGGAGACACCTGCCCCAATGGCTGTGCCGGGATTGTGCCTCTGCTCTAGGCTGTCAACAGAGAATATAAGTATTTGACAAGGTGTTATCTAATTGTGTTTTTAAAAGCCACGATACATACATCTTTTAATGTGTCACTTTAAGCAGCCAGAGAATTTCTTTTATTAAAAAGTACAAAGGAAAAATGAATGCCTTGCATTTTCTTTTTTCTTCCCTCTCCCTCTCTCTGTTATTATTATTTTTTTTCCTTTCCCTTTCCAAGCTCTGCCCTTTTGCCGTCATTCGGTGGAATATATTTTGCTCTTTAGTCAAATTGGCTTTTATTTAAATGGTTGCCCAAAATAGCTCAGCCACATTAGGACTATAAGAAGAAAGAACGGTATGTCCCACAGAGGGTCTTTGCTCTGGTCCTGGTGGGAATTAGCCCGTGGTAAAGAAGGCAAAGAACAAATCTTCCCCGAGGCTCTGCACCCTGAAAGTGAGGGGTCACTGGGACTTCCTTGAAAGTGTGACCCTTGGAGACACCCCCCCAGAGGTCCTCTCTCATCATCCCCCGGAACCCCGTGCTTCCTTTCCCCTCTCTCCTGTCTCCTTCCCCCCGACGTTTGTCCCAGGGAACACTGAACCCCAAAGAAGACAGGTCTCCTCCCGCCCAGTAGTGCATGCAGTTGCCTGGAAAGGACAGCAGCCAGTCGGGGTAGGTCCTAGGTAGGCACCTCCAGCAGGACCACAGAAGTCGATGATGCCCTGCAGATTTGGGAGTTTGAAAGAGCCAGAGAGAAGATCTGATTCACAAAAACCACCTGGAGAAGGCAATTGGAGGGACAAACACACACAGTCCATCAAGAATGGGGGTCCTGCCACCATCACCAGGTCCTGAGGGATGGCCGCTTAGAGGGCCGTGCCCATTGTCTCATCACATGTGGGGAAACCCAGCCCTCAGATAGCAGTCAGAAAGCAGAGGTCACGCCTGCAATTCAGACCAACCCAACTTCTCAGGCCGGGCCGGCCCAACTGCATTTTGCCTCTGTGGTTCCCTGGCCCTGCTTGGGGAACCGTTTCTCTGCTGTGTCCACCACACCGCCTGCACCCAGGGCCCTGGCGGGAAGCATGTGACACAGGAGACCAACCCTGGAGGAGCCCACCTGCCGTGGGCAACCCTGAGCACACACTTGAGGCTCCTCGGCGTGGGCTTCAGGGCACCGGGGGAGAGAGGTGTCCTGGGGAAAATTGGAAGTGGTCCTGGGGTGCCTCAAATCCCACCACTCAAATCCATACCCAGGTCCATCTAGACCGCTCCTCTGGGCCGGGCTGACTCAGATATTGGCTTCAGTTTTTGCTAAATTGAATGTAAGTTTCTCTCCTGAGAAAGAAAGAGGAAGAAGAAACAGGGAGGTGAAGATGCAGTGCAGGCCAGCTCACTGCCACAGGGAGTGGAGCAGGACCCCAGCCAGGGACCGCCTGAGCAAACCTCTAGCAGGTTCCACTGGGCATCCTGGGGATAAGGGCCTGAAGATCTGATCAAAGCAGCTGTTTAAGCTGTCACAGTCAGTGTCACATAGTGAGTCAAGCAATTTGTTACCAGTTATGCAAAAGAGGCAGCAGCCAGTGATGGAGGAAGCTGAGGAGGAAGGTGGCAGGCAGGCCTCGGGGTTCATCCTGAGAGCTGGGCCAAGCCTGAGAAGGCAAGGAAAGGGTGGCGACCTAGCCCAGCTCACAGATGTCTGCCCAGGCCACGGCCCAGAATGCAGCCTTGGAGACCAGGCTGGGATGGGCCCTGAGGCCTGACCCCTGCCTTTCTGCAGAGGCCCCCAGGGGTACCCATAGGTGCATTAAGGAGCACAGCCGCTAGCATTGTGTGAACAGATCCTGGGTCGGGCTGGGAGGCTGGGTCAGACATGCTTATGTGCTGGGCATGGACAGCCATGGGGAAAGATGAGGTCCACAGCAAGCAGTGCTCTGAACACTCCTCCAATATGGACTCCTCAATATTCATTGCCCGTCTGGAGGAACTAGAGAAAGGGCTCTGGATCACTGACTGGGCTTTGGTCTTGGACAATTTTAGTGCATGATAGCCCCGTGGAAGATGCTGCATTTGGTATAGACACAGCTTGTAAGGCTGAGAGGATGAGACTGAAAGATGGAGCCGTGGGGCAGTTGATATCTTTAAGTCTAGCCTTTTTCTCTTTTTCTTCTCGGAAACTCCAGGGCTCTACTTTGAAGGGTTCACTCTATCCAGCTATCTCATGCCCTCCAAATGCTCTGCAGTCTTGCCAGGCCAGCAGACCCAGATCTCAAGCCCAAGTCTACCTGGGAGGTCACTGCAAGGTGGACAGATGATTGACCCTTGACTGACATCTAATCTTCCTTCTTAGAGTCTTGGAGTCTCAAGTGAGGGTGGGGGAGTGATGGGAGAGACAAAGGACAGCAAAACTCCATTGCCCGCAAGCCTGCCAGCTGGGGTCAGAGCCAAGACTGGCCTTGCCAAAGACCAGAAGCATTTTGCTTTGCCAGAGAGTCACAACCATATTTGCTCTGCCTGCCTACCTTTTCAGGAAATGCTCCATTTCCGAAAGTGGAAACCATTCATGAGAGATGGTACATTTGGGATGCTGGCCAGGGCTGGGTTATCTGCAGCAGCATGGACAAGTGCTCACGGGGCCATCCATACAGAAGGCTTGGGGAACCTGTCCCAGGTCTCCCCCCATCTGGAATATTGGGTGACTCAGCTACAGGGCAGCAGATGGCCTTTTCGTCATGGCTCACAGGAGTTCTCTTCATGACGATCCTTCCTGGCTGCCTAACAGGCCAGCAGGATCCTCCCTGGAGTTTTCAAGGAAGTGGCATTTACTCCAAGGGAGAGCCCAGTAAAACTGGGATTGACCTGGAACTGGATCCAACACCAAGAAACAGAAGCCCAGCAAGCACTGGGAAAGGGGAAGAGAGCAGGGAGGCCCCACGGATCCATTTGGACAACCCTCCGCTTGTTCCCACCTTCACACTGACAGATGCAGGTATTCTGAGTGGTTTTATGCCACGTGGTTTTCACACAGCATCTTCTCTCTGATCCACCAGGCTGTAGTTATAAATACTTGATAACATTTGCACGAAAGGATCGTTTTACAACAGGTTTAATGAAGGGTTCTGCTCCAGAGATACGGGAGAAGATACTGAACCTCACGATAGCTTCTAAGTGGTGTGAATGTGAAAAACCTCAGCAAATAATAAGCGCATTTCAAGCTTTATACCTGTTTATTTCACACTTGCTTTAATATACCAATTATTCATGTAACACCTAACTGAGAAACGTGTTATATCTAGCAATCACTTATAAGAATTTGCTAAACAGTAGCACAACGAATGTGTCCATCACCCAATCATTTATCATCCTTCTATAACCATGAACTTGCTGGCAAATGAGGGGTAAAGTTGATTTAATCTTTGGGTTTAGAAAAAAAAAAAAAAACAGAAGATATTTGTGATTATGAGACATTTGCTTTTCATTTCCACAGCCACTTAGGATTCACAAACATGAAAATCCATTATGGAATGGTGTGTAAAGTGTGACTGCGTCTTGTTCAGTCAATTAGTGAGCTGAGCCTGAGTGTGCTGTTTACCCGGTAACCTGCACCTTTAGTCAGACAAAAGTAAAGAAGATATTCAAAGAGACGGGGAATGGGTTGAGGGATGCCTTGATTCTGCCACACTTCGTATCCAGACACCCACTTGCCTGACCCACTTTCATTCCACAACCTAAAAATGGGCCCAAGAGAAGGAGGCAATCAAACAAGTTACCAGAAGGGGGGAATGGGAGAATCCCACCGCGTTCCCCAGGTTAACACCGTTGGCTTAAACCGTCTTTCCAAGTTCTTCTCCTTGAAATCGTTTGTGCCCCCTTGACACCCTGATGCAACACCAGTGATAATTTATCCCAAAATGGATGCTATTTTTGCTTTGCAAGAATTTGATACATAGTGACTTGTGCATGGAAATTACCCTGCACATCTGTATTCTGATTATGATATTTAGTGCAAGGGTCATGAATAATAATATTGCTAAATATGCTTATTGCCATCTATAAATAAAGGTTATCACACCAGAGAAGGTTTTGTTTTGGAGTGGCAGAACAAAGCAGGTTAGTTGCAAGACAATAGAGCTTTAATTTTAATA
The DNA here is from genome assembly GCF_003676395.1 of Aethalodelphis obliquidens. Lineage (NCBI taxonomy): Eukaryota > Metazoa > Chordata > Mammalia > Artiodactyla > Delphinidae > Aethalodelphis > Aethalodelphis obliquidens. The sequence goes on along the minus strand of NW_020837987.1, from coordinate 1,516,246 downwards.
TGAAAATAAATACTTAAATTTATAAATATGCAAATGATTTCCAAAGCACAGGAAAATGCACCGCACCGTACCTGTTCAGGAAGTACTAAGCTTTCCAAACCGCACTGGGAAAGTTTTCCAAGGCCACCTTGTGAATGTTGAAAACAAATTCTGAAGGGCAGGGTCCCTCTCCAAGGCATGTGTTTCTCTTATATTTTTAATAAAATTACAGTTTGTGATGGAAAGCTCAGGACAGCCTATCGTCCCTTCCCAAGTTGCTCCAGTGACCCATCAAAGCTGGCTGTGACTTGGAAGGGTGAGTCGGTATGGTTGAATGGGGTGGCTGAGGGAGTGCAGGAGGGAAGGAAGTGGCAATTCTGTAGAGTGTGAGCAATGAGAACACCCCAGACACCTGCCCTGACATCTCAAACCTGACCGCTGCTTCTGCAAGGGGAATGGCCATTTCTCCTCTGGTGTTATCTGCTTCTGCTCTGAACTCTCTGCCACCAGACAGGCAGGGGCATCTATCTTTGCCTTTCCTCCATGAATTATCAGTTGTCTGTCAGCACTGATCCCACTAACTGGGAAGCAGAACTAGTTGTGCCAGGCTCTCCCCTCTGTGCACAGCTGGGACCTGCACAGGGCAGTGTGGCTCAGGACACACCAGAAGTCTTGGGTCTTTTCCATCCTCTGCTGGCAGCTCCTTGCCACTTGCCAGTTCCCTGCTACCTGGGAAGGTTTTCAGTCATTCTTCCCTATGGCCAGCCTTCCCTCAAAGAGCTGGCCATCACAGAGGCTTTATTTGTAAGTGCTGGCTTAGTAAGAACTACAGAAAACAAACCCTAGACGTGGAAGGGTCCTCTGAGACATTCGCGTCCACACCACTCACTCTGCAGCTGGGGAAACTGGCCCTAGACGATAAAGGGGCTCTGGAGGTAGCTGATACAGTGACACCTAAGCCCAAGTCTTCTGGATCATGTTTCCACTCTTTCTGGGGTTGCAATATCCAGGAGAAAGAGTGGTGCCTATACCAGTTCTACAAGAGGATTGTAGACTGTAGTACAAGCTGACTGCATGGACAGGACAGGAAAGGTTTAAAATCCACTGTAGGACCATTTTCAGGGAGATGATAGGAAAAGAAAACATAAGGGCACTTCTCTGCCTGAAACCAGAGGCAAAGCAAAGGCTTTGAAGTCCAAAAGAGCCATACTGAAAGGCAATTGGCACCACAGAAAGACTTGCATGTCATCCATTCTCTGTGTCCCAAGACATCAGGGACCAAGAGTCCTGGGAAGAGGGCTCCAGAGGAACAAGCTTCACTATGAGGACACTGTCAAGCTCACCCCTACCACGAGTCACCAGGAAGAGAGGAAAGCACTCCAGCATCCACTGAGGGTGTCACAGTCTGCAAGCAGCAGGTCAAAGGGCCCGTGAGGAAGGTCCAGGGCATGGGCATGCCCCAAGTCGGCACCGACCGGGTGAAGAGGAGAAGAGGCAGGGTTGACTCTCCCAGCCATCAAAAGTGGGTCACCTGGGTGGATCCAGAGGGCTGGCTCTAAGTATAGTCAACTTTTCACTATCTTAAAAGAAGATCCTTCGTGGCAGCTGCTGACAGCACCCTACCCAGACTCCACTCCACACACACCTCTGCCACCAAAGGCTGCTGGGAGGGACGCCCAGGAATTGCTGTCAGAAGGCATTTTTCAGGACATGGAAACATGTGTAGCCTACATTCAGGGCTGGCTGGAAGTGCCAGAGGGTTCATTCCCCTTGAAGAAATCCCCAACTAATGGGGAATGGAGAGTCAGGGGTTAAATGCCACAGCTTCCTGGCTTCTCAACTGGGAGAACTCTGAGGCACATTCTCATTGTCTTTTTCTGTCCCCCAGTGGAACTCCAGTTGGCCACCATAGTAACCGGCTTGAGAATATACCCTTTTTTATTCCCTTCCCTTCCTTGCCTCACTTCCCCACACCCCTACCTGTTCTTCCTGAGATCATCCCGAATAAACCACTGGTACCAAACTCTCAGACATCCACAACCTGGGGATGGTCCCTAGAAGGAGATATTTGATATCAGAACCAGTTCTTTCAAAAGCAACGACAGTCAAAGCAAAACAAGAGTTGTGGTTGGACCCCCTCAAGTTCACAAGAAAGTCACGGAAACGTCTCATTGCTCAAGCGACCTATTTAGTGGAGATGCCAATCTAATTGCCATCTCCCACGGGAAGAGTCAGCATCACGACCCCTCGTGGTCTGCAAGAGCAACAGAACAGAACTGCACAGAACTCCAGGCTCAGCAGGGTCCTGGGGTGGGTCTGAGCCCTCCCTCCAGGCAGTGCTGCCACTGCAAACAGCCCTCCACACAGCAGCATCGAAGCATCCTCCCGAGTGGGAAGCTGCTAAGCACCACGAGGGCCCTTCCTATTCTGAGCCTATATGTGGTGTCCTCCAACTTCCCCCCGGCCCGTTCTGAGGTCTCCTGGGGACTCCAGCACATCCAGAAACAACCCCGCGCCCTCCACCAAGCTAAGCACCTCAGCGGGTTCTTGAATAACCCTGTTCCTACAGCCGCACCTCCCATCACGGCTCCCAAACTGCGCCTGTTGTCACAATGTCTCTGTGACTCTAGCCATATTCTCCTATCGCGTGTACTAGCATTTCCTTACTTCTTTTTTTTTGAACAACAACAACAAAAAAAACTGGCTCTTTTTACTCTTTACATTTATTCTAAAAGGAAGCTTTCTATCAGAACCATAAATGGAAACCCAGGAGTACTTGACGTAATTAGGAAATAGTCACATTAATGAAACAATGAAAACAGGAGCACGTTACTCAATTCCAGCTAGAATGAATTGCTCAAAAGGCTCTGGGACTAAGACACTCTCTTTCTGGGTTAAAAACTGTAATTAGTAAATGTAGGGGAGGCATTAAAGACAGAGCAGCACCAAACCCATATTTTCTTCTTGGTTTGAATCAGAAAGGTCAGAGAGAACTGAAAAGGGAATTCATCTCCCCTGACATTTCTGTGGGCTGTGGGTCATCTGAAACTATTACCGAGTCCTCGGTGAGTGGCATGTGCCCACACAGGACACACTGCATGTGGCTCCTCTCCTTTGCCTGACCTCCAGTTTGTCAATCTCCTCCCTAAATGGGGTATCTGGGCCCACACAGGTATCGCCCTGGACCTATCGCTGACCCACTGTGGTCAGGACACTCAGCATCTATTGATGCAGGCATGACCGCATCAGTGTCATGGGCTCAGGGTTGGGCCCGGCCTGCCACTGCTGCAGGGGTACCAAGGTCAGGCGCCAGAACACCCTGCTTGCTCTGCAAGGGTGCTGTCCGCCAGAACGGCCCCAGATGGCCGCCTGAGCTGGTAAAGATAGGCCTCAATTTGACCTCCAGCCTGGCAGGTGCATCTGCAATTCAAGGCACAGCTGCCACCCGAGGGAGCTCCCTGGGAAGCCACATGTTGCTACCGGATGAAGATTGAATGCACTTTGCAGCTGGGGCCTATGAGATCTAGTGGGATTCTCATAGGAGGAAGCAGAGTGCCACAAGTGGCAAGGCCATGCATGGACCAACTGCAGTAAGTTAGCAAACAGAAGTACCTTTTTAATGCACCAATTCCAGAAGCAACTTCAACTCGACCTTATGAACCGCAGAGTCAGCACTGCTGCTGGCTGTTGCAAATTGAATGGTGACTACGCAGGTCAGAAAGGGTTTGCAGCCGTTCAGGCTCTAGGCTTCTCCGCTCTCTCACCTGAAGGGAGTCTCCACCCCTGCAGCAGTGCAGACGCCACGCCCACAGCCATCCCTCTGGCAGGTGGGGTTCCCTTCCAGCATGCTGCCCCCTGAAACACGACCTGTTAATTCATTCAGGCAATGAATTCTCCAGGCTGTGAAGCTGAAGATCAATAGCTCGATTGACAATAAAGGACGTGAGTGACCACAGCCTGCGGAAGGCTGCCTGGACAGTCTTATCTAGAGCCTTGAGCCTGCCATGCCTGCTACTCCCAGAGGTAGATGCCAGGCGCCACTCGGGGGCCAGCACCTCAAGAACTTTCCGATGAGTAATGGAAAATGTGCTTGCCGTAGTTAAGAGACTTGGAGAATGGGAGAGTAATGCCAACTGGTCTTGATTTAGTTGGAAAAATGCATTCTATCATTTGTTGTTAACTATTAAAGTCATTTAAACCCTTCTGAGAATAGATCTAACACTGGGTTGCTTTGAAGGTTTGATATGTCTTGTAATCCATAGATTATTGAAGTTAATTTCTCTACTGAGATCCTGCTATCAGTGACATTGCATGCATACTCAAAAACTGAAGGAAAAAAAAAAAGAAAAAAGAAAGATTTTTAATTGGATTCCTGCTTCGCCTCAGTCCAGAAAAGTAGCAATGGTGGAAATGGCTAGATGAGGATCTAGGAGGAAAAGGGCATCTTAACTCCTTTCAAATCTTTTCCCAAGATATGTGTGGCCAAAGTCATGTTATTTGCACACAATTTGCCCTTCACTCATTTAGGAATCTTTTTTGGTTGTTTTTAGAGTGTCCCTTATAGGATAAGATAAAATGGGCAATAACAGTGTGCTGATTTATATCATTGTGAATCATTTTTTCTGTACTTGAAATTAATTTTAATTGAATCTCATCCTCTGGACTTTCATTTGCTTTTAAATGAGTTTCAGTCATAGAGTGAGAACGCAACTGACTCCCAGAGTTGACAAGTTTTTGTGTTTTGATCATAGATTATTATATAATGTTAACAAATGTTTGTTGGACTACAATACTGCATTTTAAATACTTTACAATCCTCGTGGTACTCTCAATCCACACAGTGTTTTCCAGGTAGGCCAAAAGCCGGTTAAATGTGTTACAAATGTAATTAATTTCCAGAAGGTACAATTGCCTCAAGAAGTGATTGCAAATAATTTACCAGTTTATGATCACCCTCAAGAAGCTGGCTAGCTGGGAAAGCCTTTTTAAAAATGATATTGGAATTGACACCCAGCACCAGAAGGAGAAAGAAAGGGAGAAAGAGAGGAAGGAAAGGAACTCCGTGGCTTTCTGGGCTGGTTTTCAAAGGTGCTCCCATGCCGGCCACTCCTCCAGCTCCACAAATTCCCCTCTCAGCTCCCTGTCATAGCTAATAAAACTCAGCCTTTGAACTGTCTTATAACTTGCCTAAAGACACATTGCTACTAAGTGGTAGAGCTGGGATGCAAACTGACTATGTGTAAGCTCCAGGATGGATCTGTGGGGCTGGGGGAGTCTGGGGGGTTATCTTGTTGACCGGTATAGCTCAAGTGGCTGGAACAGTGCCTGGCACAGAGTAGGACTCAATGCATATTTCTTGAAGAAATGAAGAAATTAGCTCCAGCACTTTCCACTGCAGTGTGGCAAATGCTGAAGCTGATGTTTCAAATGTCAAGCTATGTGGTACAGACAATGAGAGAATGTTCTATGATCATCAAGTGGGAGAAGACATGTGTTGCCTAGGGTCAACAGGACAGGCTACTAGAGAATGTGAGACATGATGCAGGCCTTGAATATTGGGTAGGTGGTGAGAGGGGAGGGCATTCCAAGTGGGATGCGTCTCAGGGGAGATAGGATATTGCAGAGGTGAAGATATAAAAGATGTGTGTGGTGGCAGGGATGAGACTGGGCTGCTTGCAATGGAGGGCTTGAGGATAACTTGGGCTGGCTGTTGATTCTAGATGCACAAAAACTGGGTGATACCAAGCAACAGCTCCCACCCTGACACTTACTGTGCCATTCATTATTCTGCAATGATTTTTGAGGGTCTACCCTCTACCAGGCACTGTGCTAGGAGCTAGGAATGCATTGACTACTGTTCTCATGGTGATTGCGGTCCCTCCAAGACGCTGGGAACAGCACTTTCTGTTCCTGCCAACACCAGGATTGCTCCAATGGATAATTTCAGCATCTTTCTTGGGCATTCTCAGTGTGCTTAAGACTCTGTATTTAAGGTAGATTTGACTGGAGAGAAAAGATAAATTTCTAGGCTGCAGTCGGTGAAAGGAAGACATACAAACAAAGGTGCAAGTTCTCCAAGGTGCAGATTTGAGACATTAGGAGTCAGGCAGGAGAGAGACAGACCTGTGTGGTTCTGAAAGGCTTCATTAAAGAACAGAAAAAGAGGGTTCATCCTGAAGGCTGGTCATGGATCGGTAGGGAGGAGCTAGAAAGTGTTCCAGGTTGAGTCTCCAGTGTCTTCAAACACTGTCTGAGCTGTGCTTTGTAGAGATAGATATTCACATGTACAGATATTCACACTTGTATTGAATCAGGAGTGCTGCTACACCTCGGAGAAAGAGATCACATGTCAGGGCCACAGTGGAAGCCACATTTTCTACAACACCCAGACTAAACACGCTGCACCTTCACCAACAGCTTTCTTCCCACTGATCCCTTCCTCCTGCTGCTAGGGGGATTGAGAATGTAAATAACATGGACGCTAAGAGGTGTTATCTGCCTGAGTCCATACGCACTCACACCCCAAACCATACCCCTTCCTTCAGGAAGCCCTTTGCAGAAGGAAAGTAAGGTGTGGCACCTGCCTGCCAGCCTGGCCTGATAATGGCCTCTCCTCATCTCAAAGACATCACTCCAGGCCCTGTGACCAGGCAGAAGGACCACTGCTGGGGCCCCTAGTGGCATCTCCCCACTAGCCCACAGAAGGGCAAAAGATTCAGAGCCTCTTTTTCCCTGTAACATCGCCCTGTACGGCCCTGGCTTGCCTGGAGACCCTACTCTTGTCACTCCTCCACTGGCCTTAGAAAAGCCACTCAGTGGCTAGGGTTTCCTTCCAACAAGCCCCATGACTACTGGTGTTACTGGGGCCCTTGGGGATCCACCCTTCTTGGCACAGATGTGGTACCTGAGGCCTAAAGAGGGTTTGAGACTCACCCAAGGTCAATCAAGGAATGAGTACAAGTACTCAGATCATCAGACATTGTGACTTTGGAAGCCCCAGAGTGTAAATAAATTGTTTTCAACTGTTTTGGCAGCAAAATCTCCCTTCCAACACAGTCCCTCAGCAGTAGATGACCTAAAGAGCTCAGGTTCCCTCCCTTTTGCTTGGTGTATACTCTACCCATTGTGATTCGCTGCCTCAGTTTCCCTGAGCTGCCAGATTGCATTGTTTTCCCGACCCTCAGGTTTTCCCAGTGCTGAGCCAGAGCTTCTGGAGCTTATAGTGAGTCTGCTGCTCTGAACAAGGCCGAAAGCTGCCTGATAGCTGGTGAAACCCTGCTGGGGGCTCTTAGCCTCTTCCCCATCCTCTCTCCCTCCCAGAAGTCCACTTCGAACCCTTTGGAAATCCAGTTACTTTGGGTTCTTTGGTACCTGTCTCTCAGACATTATTTTACATTATATTATTCATTATTTTACCATCCTGCTTCTAGCCTCAAGAGGCCCAGAAAATACTCCAAACAAGGAACACAGCCCTGTCAGCCAGTCTCCGCCTCTCTCTGTTCCCTGCAAGAACCATCTCTGGTCTTCAAAACAAGTCTTCAACCATGATGAGCAACCATAACTTTCTATTATAAGTTTAGAGGCAGAGGGAGTTAGTTGAACTTATCAGTTGGTTAGCATTTCTTTTCTTAAAGAACCTGTATAGTGGCTTTTATAAGATCTGCTTGCAGATGGAATCTCAGATTTTGGAGGTTCTAAAGCAAACCGTCAATGCTCATCATTCCAGAAGCAGATACAAATTCTTCAGGGGAAACCATTTCTAGATTAAATGAGGACTGATGGACTCACACAGGTCTTGGAAAATGCTGAACCCACCTGCGACCACCGCTGCCCACTTCCTGTGGGCACAACTTCTGTCCCATCTCATCTGCAGAGACCTATTACCCAGGACTCCGGGGACGGCATCTATGGGGTCACACAGCAGGGAGGGCTCGCAAAGGGCACCTGGATGCCGGGAGCTGGGATTGCCTGACCACCAAGGACGCCCAGGTGAGAAAGAGTCCCCAGGGGAGGAAGAAAAGTGCAGGAAGCCTCAAGTCATCTGAGGCCTGGGGATGAGCTGGGATTTCCTTGAGCCCCATTGTTTCAGGGCTCCCCACAGGTCCCAGGAATCAGAACACAGAAGACTTTGTGACGGCTACTTCCCAGCCAGAGAATCTTTTGGCTGAGAAACAGCAGCTGGTCTGGCTCCTGGGCCCCACCCCAGCCCTTCTTTGGAGAAGTAGACGGTGGTCTAGTTGCTAGCTCCTCCCCATATGCCACAGATGCACACGTGTAGCCACAGGGGGGCCGCGCTCATGACTGATTCTCAGGCGTCTGACGCCGCTGCCCTCAGCCCACCCAAACACATGGGGTCAGACTCCGGATGCTGGTGCCCTGGAGACACAATCTTCTAGCCATCAGGGGTAGGAGGTGCATTCTAGGGACTTGCTACAGAGATTTCAGCTCTCTTAAGAGTTGGCCCTTTACTGCAGTTCATACCCCAACAGTATAAGTAAAATCAGAGCTCAGATGGGGGTGTAGAAGGGAGAGGATTGAGTGGCCTGTGGGAATGTCGGCCACCAGGGAAGCTAGAATGCATCCTCCACTCCAGAACCACTGGGTGAATGTGGGTCTTCCTGAGGGCAAGACGGCAAGAGAGAGACGGAGGGGAAGGGAGGTAGCCAGCAAGGGGTGAGGGGAGAGGGAGAATGGGGCTTTCACACTCAGCGATCACAGCTGCCCAGTTCTAACCATACACCTGTAGAAGTCAAGAATCCAGAATATCTAACCAAGACTGTGTTCTCAAAAAGAGAGAGTCTACCAGCAGAAAGAAAAAAAAAAAAGCAGGTTTCCATTATGGAAAGGATGTATCTAGTGGTGGCAAAGCAGGCCATTGCAGATAGGACCTCAGAACACACTAGAACAATATAATGGAACATCTCACTGTTAGTGGTGTCCTGAGATCTGAAGATTTAAACTCTCTTCTAAGACATTTGATTCCATCCTGTTCACACAACTTGATGTGTCTGTTGGGGATTTAGGGACAGAAAGAGATTGACTGGTCTCGCTCGTGGCTGCAAGCTTATGCCTCCTTGCATCCTGCCCTTTGCTGGCCTCCTCCTACACTGACTGTGGGCTCAGCCAGGTGGCATGCTTTGGTCAATGGGACAACAGTAACTTGATGCAGGCAGAGTCAAGCAAAAGTGTTTGTTGCATTTCTGTTTGCTCTCTTGGGCCCCTGCCTCTGACATGAGAACAAGTCCAGACCAGCCTGCTGGAGGAGGAGAGACACATGGGACAGAACCAAGTAACCCCAGCCAAGCCCACCCTAGACCAGCCAGCCTGCTAGCCAGGAACAGAGGCATGAGAAAGTCTGGCTAAGATCAGTTGAGACTGGCCTGGATCAGCAGAATCACTTAGCTGATCCAAAGACCAGTGAGAAAAAACGTATTGTTGTCATTTTAACCACTAAGTATCGGGGTGGTTTATTACACAGCAGTAGCTAACTGCAACAACTGTAGCGGAAAACACCACATGTACGCTTGTAACCAGGGACAAAACATTTTGCCTCTCCTTGTTTTAGCTCTCTAAGCTCTCTTACACTCCAAGGATCTTAGCAGTGATTTTCTAGATATAATTAAAACAACTAATACTGCCACCCTCATAGCCAGTAGCTCATACCTAATGATCAATAACTTAGCCCCAAACGCAGAGCTAGGTCCTTTGCATGCATGACATTATACAGTCATGTTGGGTAGATACTTGCATTATCCCCATGAGGAATCTGAAGCTCAGCAAAGCAAAGCAACCTGTCTAAGGTCACACAGCTACAAGGGGCAAAACTGGGACACAAACTCAATTCTAGCTGATGCTAAAGCTTGTCCTTGTAAATAGGGCACTACGATAGAAAAGAGTCTGTCCAGAACCTGGATGACCCTCATTCGACTAAATGCCAAACCCTAATCAATGAGGAACCAAAGCCCCATTTTAGGAAAGATCTGGTAAGAAGAGTCCTTTGAGGGCCACACCTCAAGTGAGAAGTGTCGGCCTTGAGACATCATTACTGCACCAGGAAGTGGACAACTTTCCAACCGAGATGGTTCTGGAAGAGACTGGTATTTCAACAGCTGAAGGGTATATGCATTCATGTTCTGTAAAACCGGGACTTTTGAATAGCGCAGCCCCATGTGAGGAGAGAGCTTTCCTTATGTCACACACGCCAACACCTTCACAGCAGTGGGATCCACCAGAAAAACCGAGGTGAGCCCAAGCTACATCCTCAGCGCTCTGACGTGGCCAAGAAACAGGCAGAAGACCGAGAGACTATGACCGAGAGAGAATCTGAGCAGAAAACCGTAACACGTTTTCTTTGCAAGCCAGGCTCAGAAGCCCCGGGTCCTGTGCTGTGACACATCCCTGATACATGGCACAGCGGAGTCTTAAGTCAAACAGGCATCTCCATTTCTGGAAGCATCATGGCATTTTACTGGTCGACTCCCCGCTCACCTGTAGGAAACCTCATCCAGTGACTCAGTTTCCAAACTTTCAGGTCTCCGAGTCAGATGAACATTTTTTTAAAATCTGAAATTGCAGGGCAGATGTTACAGCTTTCCTCCAAAATCCCTTCACATTCCACCTCGGAACTTTAAAACAACAATTTTATTTAGAGAGCTGATGTATCCCAAGTAAATAGGACACAGTGCGGGTGAAGGCAAAGGGACCAGGAGGCGGTTATTGGATCTATCAGCACAAAAGCTGCACTGTTGCTGGCAGCCAAGGCTCCGCCGTCCCTGTACCTTTCAAAACTAATATGTAACCATATCTGTTTTAAAAGAGTGATTCATTTTCCTCCCATTGCCTGCGAAACTCTCTTCATCCCCACCACAGGAAACTTGAGTCTGATTTTAATGAGCTTCAATTGGAATGTGGCCTTTGAAAAGTAGTGCATTTGAAAAGATGGAACATTAAATTTTGTAATGATGTAAAACATCTTCAATTTTTGACAGGACAATGGTGCTTATTGTACTTTATGAGTCCACTGGCGATTCAAAGGTCACTTTGTATATGACTCCACAGACAGGGGCAGCACGGAATGAAAATTAGGTTATATGTGATCAGCTTTATTATTAATCAGACGAAAATGGATTTTTAACATTTTTCTAATGAGCAACAGAGAAGGAAGAAAATACCACGAATAAAACTACAGAAGAACAAGAACGACCAAGGCTAAAAATGCACCACGGCCATATCTAAAAATGTGCTTTAAATCTAAAATACTTAAATACTATCTCAAGGAATAAAATGCAGCTGCATATTTTGGTGTCATAAATACACAGAAAACTGCTGAAATACCTACTCTAATTTACTATCTCTGTCCTTTGTTTATAACTAACTAATGAACTGATTTCTCTGCACAGTATATTACCACAGTCCCCAAGAACACCAGACTGCGTGAGGTGGTGTCACTATTTCCATGATAAATCCTGTTTTTCAGGGGTTTATAACTCAGCTGTAAATATGTAATTCAGACTAAAACTTGGCATACAAGGCCTCAACCAGAAAGCACATTTACGCTACAATCACCACTCCACCCCCATCTGATTTTTTAAATCTTTCTATGTGTGATATTTTGGTATTGAAGAGCTGGGGTGTTGAAATGGAGAAAAAAAAAAAAACAATAAGTAAAAGTTGAAGAGTTGATTGTTTTTTCATTTCTTATTTGAATCTGAAGGCTATTTTTCAACATATACTCTGCAAAGCATATGAAATAAATAGACTTCACATCCCAAGGAAATCAAACCAGGCACAGAGGCATATTTAAAATTCAGCTCTGAGGAGCGTGCCTCAGGGAAGCAGGCAGCGATGTGCAGGCTTGGGTGAGCTTTCCCAAAGAAGCACACCACTCCAGAAAGGGCCAGCTCCTCTCACCTGACCGCTCACCTAGGAGGATGGCTGAGTTGCTCAGAGCACTTCCTAGGGCGAGAAGCAGACCCAAGCCCCACGCACATCTGGAAGCTCAGCAAGAAGCAAAACCCGCAGTCCTCACAGGGGAGCCGAGCCCGGAAATGTACCCCGTGGGGCACAGGGGGAAGCAAGGAGGAGAGAGTTGATGGTGTGGTGCAGCAGGTCCCCACTCCCGTGACCAGAACCTGGCTCTCTAGCCCACAGTACCAGGTATGAAAATGGCCAGTGTCAACACTTCCTTCTGAGACAAGAGTAAGACCACCTGTGTCTACCAGACAGCTACCTAGATGTCCCCAGGGGGTAAGGAAGAGGGAGGCATAAAGAGCACACGGGAAGGAAAGTGAAGTCCAACAGTGAGCCTGGCACTCCCGGGATGTGTGGGCCAGGGGGATGGGGGTGGGGAGAGGGAGGGCCCAGCTCGGGCCTAAGACTGCAGTGGGCATAGAGGAGGCAGAGGGAAGGTGCTGGAAGAGCACGGGGGCCACGCACCGGGGCTCAGGGAGTGAACCGTTTCAGCCTCTGAGCTCACGTCACCACTAAAACCCGAATCTGCGAAGCCGCTGTCACTCACTGCATCCCTGCCCAGCCTCCTGTCCTCCCAGCCCACACCGTGGGCCCCTCCCCAGTGCTGGCTGCTCACACCCAGCAGACGTAAAGCTGGGGTCGGGCCACCTCATGATTTGTGGGACCCACCACAAAATGAAAACGCAGGGCCCCGGTTCAAACATTATTAAGAATTTTAAGATGGTGACAGCAGAGCATTCTCCCAATAGCAGGGCCCTTCTGCGCTCAGGGCCTGCAGGGCTCCCATGGCTGGAGGCATCACAATGGTCCACCAGGCTGTAGACTGTCCCCGTGGCCCTTGCCTGACCCTCTTCTACAAATTCCCTAGCGGTACAAGCGGCTCGTGTCCTCGGGCCTGTGGCCTCGCTGTCCCTGTCTAGAGCCTGCTCCCCAGACCCTCCTGCGCTGGCCTCCTTCGTGTCTTTGCTGGAATGTCACCTCTCAGGCCGTGTCTCTATCCCCCCATGTAAAGTAGCAGCCCCGCCCAGGCGCTCACACAATTCTTCTTTACCTTATTTTTCTCTAGAACCTTAGAACCCCTTAACCGACTAGTTACTTCATTGGTTCACTGGGCACCACCCCACCCCAAGGACGTGAGCTCCCGGAAGGAGCTTTTCTTGACGGCTGGGTCTCCAGTGCCTAGAAAAAGACCAGAGCAGAGGGGAAACATGGCCCTGGGATCTATGACCGCGTTGTTCATCGCTGTGCCCGGATGCTTGGAGGAGTGACTGGCATGTGAGAGATGGTCCATAAATACTGGTGAATGAAATAATGAATGAATGAATGAGAGAATGAGTGATGGCTGCATAGTACCTCCTGACTTTGTTTCCTGCAAACTCAGGAATCCCCTGCTCAGACTTAAGGGGTGAGGGGGAGGGGCTGCCCAGGTGGAGACAAGCCAGTGTCAATCTGTGCCGATGTAGATGTGTCTGCGCAATGCCAAGCCCAGGTGTCAAACCTCAGCCCTCGTCCTTCCAGCTGTCACTCTTCCATGAAGGGCTGCACTTGACTAAATTCAAACCATGCTATGACTTCACGTCCCACCTATGAAATAACTCCAACAGGATGAAGCAGAGGCCGGGAGGGGAAATTCATTGACTAAAAATATATGAGTATTATTTTTATATTTATTTATTCCATTGTATATATGTGTATGTGTGTGTGTGTATAGATATGCTTACATATACTTGATCCTGGTGGAGTGCCTACACTCACTTTTGTTAACACACTAAGCTCTGGCCTGTCATGAGTTCTCCCCAACACGGCACCAGAATCACCTGCTTCCATGTAAGCAACCTTGTAAGAAGAGCTCTGTATCTACTAGAAACCAGGAAGGCCTGGCGTCCACACCTGTCCAACCTGAACACTCCTGTTGCTATGCAAGCCCGTTGTCTGTGCCTGACCTTTGGCAGCAGTGAAAGGAGCAGGCCCCTGCTATTAGGACCAGCCGTTTGCATTAGTCATGTACTTCCTGGGGGCACCTGCAAGCCAGCTTCCCCAAGGAAACACTGGGAGGACGTATCACTAGGCTGTCCCCTGAAGAGGAACCCACCTAGGGGCCTTGCACGTCTCCTCAGAGTCTCCTCCCCCAACCTTAGTTCATGCATATCCCTGCCCTCTGGCCCCACTACAAATCCTCCCTTATGTGCATAGAACATCACAAGTAGTGCTGAGGGAAAAAAACAGTCTTTCCACTTAACTGTCTCACTTTGAGAGCAGATAGGGTGTCTTAAGGTTGTTCCTTATTTCACCTTTTAGTATTGGGAAACAAATAGTGTCGCAGCTAATACAAAAGGTGGGCTACCTCTTGTCTCCCACAGAGGCCAGAATGGCATGAGATGCAAATAATATAGCAACCAGATGGGAGAAGAAACACTAAAAAAAAATTATCCAGAAATAGCTATTCATTTGAAAGCAGTTTTCCCAGACAAGAACAGGGATCCTGAAAAGAGAACGGAGCAGTCAGTCTTGACAACGGGTCCCCCAGCACCTCAGAGTAGCAGCATCTATCATCAGGCCGCCGTCAGAAGACATCAAGGAGAGGCTGAACCTAGTGCCGGTCAAGGTCAGTGTGGGGTGGAGCTTCACAGCCACAGGCTGGTCTGAGCAGCCGTCCTTGGTAGAAAGTCGTCTGCCTTTCTCCAAGGAAACTTGACTCAGATTTCCAAGGCTTTGGTCCACGTTTTCCAGGTAACTTGTTGGGTGTGGCCATTAAGGGTCCCGACTAGCTCCAGCTCTCTACCCATGGGATCCCTAAGAGGAAAACTGTAGGCTATCGTCAAAAGAATTGACTCTGCCAGGGGCAGTCTTGGTCTGTGGAGATGAGTGACCCTCAGCTTGGGGGACCTGGGGGAATGGCTGTGTTTCTCATGGGGGGATGCCATGTTCCCAAGGTCATGTGACCAATTCTCTTAGTTTCAGGTGTTGTTTTTAAGAGTTGGGTTACTGTGCAAAGAGTCAGTCATGGTGCCTCCCCGAGACCCAGCAGTCTTCCAGTATGGGAGGTCAGGCCTACAGGAAGACCCTGAGTCCCACGAATGCACAGAGGTTTTCAGGGCAGCAGAAGGAGCCCAATGTTGGGAGTCAGGAGGCCTGGGCACCTACCCTGACTTTCACTGCCATTAACTAACAGGGCAAGTCATTGTTTTCTTCTGGACCTTCATCTTCCCCCTTCTGCAAAAATGGGGAAGAGTCCCAGTCCCAGCTCTGTTGACCACACAGGGCCATAAAGAAACTCAATGAAATCTCATTGTCTGGGAAAGCCTGTGGAAACGCTGGTCTCACACACACAGGGTGCACAGGCCTGAGGGCTAAGAGCCCCGGATGCCTGTTCCTTCCCCATGCCAGAGTCTTTCTCTTCACTCTCCCCACTCTTGGAACATGCATCCCCTAATCTTTGCCCAGCTCCCTCCAATGTCACCTCCTCAGAGAGTTCTCCCTAACCTTCACGATATGTGATTCTGACCTTCCCATGTTACTCTCTAAGCCTTTGCCACTTCATCATCTTCACATCATTTATCATAAGCTGAACTTATATTTGTCTTTTTTTATGATCAGTGTTCCCCCATGGAATGTAAGCCCCATGAAGGCTGGAATCTCAACTGCTTTGTTGGTGACCATCTCCCAACTCTCTGCAACAATTTGATGTGTACTAAATAAATGAATGGCCAAATTCATTTCCTGTCACAGATTCTTTTCCTTTGTAAAAGATTTGGAGAAAATGCTGTTTCTTCCTTCTCCAGCACAAAGCCAGTGGAGTGGAGGGTGGGGTCTAGGGGTGGAGGCCACAGGAACCCCCAGCATGCTCTCCACATGGCATAAGATCTTCCTTCTCCCACCTCCTTCCCCACACCCCACATCTGTTCCCCTTTTGTGCTTCTTTGTCCCACTTCACAGCCTGCTCTTAGCACTGGAGCCTGGCACCCTCATGTGACCATTAGTCCATGAGTCCCCGCTCCCAGGGTTGCACCAGGAACCAGCCTTCCCAATGCAGGCTGCATACCTGGGTCCCTGCAGAGAAGAGCAGCCTCAGAAGGAGAGATTTCTCTTTTCAGATCAGGGCTCTTCTCAGCGTTTTTGCAAGTGACAGCTTGTTCTAGCCAGAGATGACTATACAACTGTGAACTCATTGCCATTAGATCCAGGGCTACGTTAACCTAAGAAGCCCACCTCTTACCCTTGCTTCCCAAGTGGCCTGGCCCTCTGCAGAGGGAGGGGTGTAGTAAAACTTGCCCCAACATTGCAGGGACGAGTCACAGGAACACCTCCCTTGTTTAGGTACTGATCCCCAAGAGGCAGAGGCTGCCTACGGCTGCCCCAGATGGCAGAATGAGGGCCAGTTACAGGGACCTGCCTAGACACCTGGAAGCAGCAACTGTTGTTTCTGGTTCAACAACCAAGGCAAGTCCTCTCCCTAATCTGCATCTGGAAAATGACCTCTAAGGTGACTTCTAGCTCTGATAGTCTAAGAATCTTCCATTTCATTATGGAGGGACTAATTTTGGCCTCAATGAGCTCTAAAAACAAAGCAGGCTGCCTGAGGGGCATCAGAGATGCTGTGGGGGAGGCTCATGCCTTTGAGACCCTGGGATAGAGCTGGATGCTGCGGGCACACAGGTCAAAGAGCCTGGAGAGGCAGCAGGAGAAGGAGGCATATGGAGAAAGGAGTAAGGCGGTGTGGACTGGAGAGGGTCTGTATTCCTGTTGAAAAACGTGGGCACCGTCATTTGTTCTCCTCACTGAAGAGTCTCTGCCTGTGGGTCTGATGCAGCTTCCCTGGGTTTCCTCTTTGGGAGGTCCCTAACTTTGGACCTCAGCAAAGCCGGGAGCAGACCCACAGAGGTATGCTGCCCTCAGCCTGTCAGTGACTCCCGAGCTCCCGAAGACGCCCCTGCCGTGGAAGTGCACACAACTCTGCCAGGGACACAGTCTGCTGGCTGCCGGTTCTGAGCGACCAGCCCCTGACCCACTCCTGCCCTCCCCTCTCCAGGAAGCAAGTCTTTTCTTAGAAGAGTACCTATGGGGCCTCTTAAAGCGGGAAACGTGCTAAGATGTGAAAAAGCCAGAACCCAAAACACGGGAAGGGCGACTGTAAAAAGAGGCTGAGTGCAAACAAGCCGCTGATGTCCGGGGAAGTGGGGGGGGGGGGGCAGTTAGGAGCACCGCGGGCCCAGCGTGAGGCCCACTTGTCTCCTTTTGAGGAGCAGGGGACAGCTGACCGCTTGTCCACGGGATGTGCTTTGATAACTCCCAGAAATGAGAGGGTGTTTTATGGGAGGGTAATTGGGCGTAATTCCCTTCATGACTTCGAGTCTACAGGCAGCCTCTACAGCTGGCCCTTATTTGGGACCCATCAGCAGCAAATGTTTTTTTTCATGGCCAATTTATTAAAGAGTCCGTGTTTTTGAGGAGACGTCATGGACACAAAAAGGGGTATATTTATTGATATGTTTAAAATATAGGTTTTTAACTCCATTCCTCAGCCCTTAAAAACAAAGTAAAGAGATAGACGGATACAATTATGTTCTGACTAGTTTCTGCCAGCCTGCCCAATGGGAACGTTTGTATATAGTTCTCAGTGGCGCTGAAATCTGCTTAGGAAAGCAACAAGTCCTTTGTTCCGTTGACAACAGTTATTACAATTAATTCATTTTGTGATTGGTACTTGCGCTGAGTGACAAGATGTTATTTTACCTCAGTAAAAGTTAAAGTGGTAATACCTACATGTGCAGTGCTTGCAGGATTGCTCTCCCTCACGGGGGAGAAGAAAAGACCGACTCCGGCTGTCTGCTCAGCTGCCCCCTCCCCACACCAGCACGCCCAGTTTGAGCTGGGAGGAATGTGCTGGAAGTTTCTGTTTCCCACCCCCCGCCCCGCCCCGGGTCTCTTGCAAAGTTTTCACAAAGGCATAAGGTCCAAAGTTGACATGATTTGGAGGGAGAGTGCCTGGGGAGCGAGCCGAATGCCACAACGTGAGTTGGGTGGTAAATCTTGTCACTTGACTTGTCACCATTTATCCAGCTTGGAATTTCACTTGAAGGCTGGGTACTCCCAGCTGTACCCCAGGATTTCTCAAATCCTGTACTATTGACATTCTGGGCCCGATAATTCTTTGCAGGCCTGTCCTCTGCATTGCAGGATACTGCTAACCACCCTGGCGCTTACCCACTAGGTTACCAGGAGCACCCCCCAACGTCTCCAGTATCTCCAGATATTGCCAAATGTCCCCTAGGGGGAAAAACATGCTTGGTTGAAAAGCACTGCTGTACCTCACTCTCCAGACTGTTTTTGTACAGTAGATAGAAGGTTCAAGAGCCCTCCTCTGACTTATCCTGTCTCAAGCTCTCTGAGCCCATCTGACCCAGAGGCAGGTTCTGGTCACAGCTCCCCAGAGAAAAGGGCACAGGAGCACAGTTGGCCTTTTGTACCGTTGAGAGGGAGTGGGCAAAGGAGAGCAGTGGGATAGAGGGACTCAACACCTAAGCAGCAATTTCAAAGGACATTTCTCCTAAGGAGCCCAGACTTCCCTTCAGCCAGGGTGACTAAAAAAAGGCACTTTCTGGTAATAGGGCCTTCCACCCTCATCAGGGTCTTCAGAAATGTATAATATAATAAATGCCTCAACACAAAAATATGTTGAACATAGCTTGTCTCCACTCATCATTATGAATTTCAGTAATTACACACCAGGATTCGAAAAATTCTGGTTATCTGAATGTTCCGGCAGCTGGGCAGATAAGTAGAACCTCCTCTCTGCTCATTTATTTGTGTTGATTAGACATTTGGCTTTTTACTCAACTTTCCTAGGTAGATGCTACCACATCACATGGAGGAAGGGGTGCAGGTGGGGGATGAGGCCATCCTGGTTCTGGATGGGATTGTCTCAGGAAGGACATATTTTGGGGGGCAGGAGGTCCTGAGGAGCAGAGCTGGCAGGGGTCATGTTCCTCTGACCTGTTCACCCACCACCTCCTTCTTTACAGCAGTCCAGTTGGGTTTATGTAGCAGAGACACACAGTGACAAAGTGCTAAATTCTTAGCCATTGAGCCCAGGTCCCAATGCATCAGGACCCGGGCCCAGTGCATCCTCTTTGCCACCCCAGAGCATGGCTGGATGTTGCCAGGGTCCCCAGCCAGTCCAACATCCTTTCAATACGAACAACTCAGCAGAACCTGACTTGTACTGTACATCTGCATTGGAAAGCCATTGACAGGGAGCCACAAAAACCCTTCCACTGTTTTTGTTTTTGTTTTTGTTTTTTTTAGCAGTATTTATCACCTTCTCAAAATCAGTTGCATATTTTAAATGAAAACAAATGACTATTTCTAGATTAATCAATACTTGCATCTTTGCCTTTTAAGAAGTAAAAAGTTGAATGTAAAGAAATCCTTATCTTTGCTCCCATCAATCTAATTTTAATATAATTCAGTATTTAATACATATAATCCTCTTTGTCTGTGCGGAACAACATCATAAAAAATGTGAACGATTCCATGGTATCCAGGACCTTGTGAGGTGGAGACGTGGCCTCTTCCCCGTACACTCCGGGCCTCAGTGCTTTTCTCCTCTCCTTCCCGGATGATGAGCCGTTTATTCCTATTCAGTCTAAAGAAAAGGGTTTATGTATTTAATGATTCTAAAACCAAAATGCTACCTACTATCTGCACAATTGCCATTTTATCTCTTTAAACTTCTCCAGTTGACGTTTTTAAAAGGGCAGAAGCAGAAAACCCGTATATAATACCTAATTTGTACATCTGCGGTTTCCCTCTGACGGGCACAGGCACCATATGTTTTTAATTATCATAATAGCCCTAAAGAACCTGTTCGGTGGGAAACACATATGATCCTTTTATTACTGGTTTGTAATTTAAACAGTTTTAACAGAAAAGGTCTGGCTGGAGGGGAGTGACAGGCTCAAAGGCCTAAGATCCCCGTCGTCGACCTCTGGAAGCTCAAGTTCAGATCCCACCCACCAGGCGGGACTGCCTTCTCCTGCTTGACAGAGGTAATTGGTCGCATGTGAAGCGGCTCTGTGGGACCTTAAAAGACAGGATCTGTGATCTCCAGTGATGCTGGGGTTTGGTCAGAGCCTGACACGGTGAGCAGAGGGTTGATAAATATTATCTTAGTCTGACCTCTGCTGCTTTCACAGCTGGGTGCTGGTCCCATGGCAGCCCCCGTCTGGAGGGTCTACTGGTGCCTTGGGCCACCCACTCTCCACTCTCCCCCACCTGGACCTCAGGGAACAATTGCAAGGTGAGGGGTCAGGTTTCCTTGAGGCCCCCTCACTTTGGGGAGGGCAAGGGAGACACAGTTTTTTCCCTGAGGCTGAGAAGTATAATAAATACAGTCCTAAGAATAATTCATTCACCGATTGGGAGATGGAAGGAACCTTGGGATGATCCAGTGGATGAAGAGGTGAGGACCCCGAGGGGATGGGAAGAGACCTGCTCAGGGTCACAGGCAAGTTCTAGGCCAGCTCGGTCACATGGAGCACACCTGACCGCACCCGGTGCCCCACCCTGCTTACTCCTGGATGACAAGCCCCAGGGTCTCTCTGTGAATGGCATCTCTGCTTGAAATTGCCGCATCTTCTCCTGGGACCCAGAGCTACAAGATGGCAAGGTCAGGCGATTTTTATTTATTGGTTGGTTGGTTTATTCATTTTTGACGCATCCCAACCAAGGGTTAAAGGCTCAGGGAAGCACCACAAGGTAAGGCAGCAAAATGTCCCCCTCAGGGGTCTCCCCTGCCTGCCTGAATCTCAGCCTCTTCACCTACTTGCTGAGTCCCCTTGGGTAAGGTAAGTGGCTTCTCTGTGCCTCCATCTCCCCATATGTAAAGCTGGAACAATAAAAGTTACATCTACCTCACTGGATTTTTATAAGGATTAAATGAAAGAATAACATTTGCATTGTCTATGTAAGGTATTTAGAATGGGAGTTGGCCCTGGCACATAGTTAAGTATTTATTATTTAAAACCAAACTTGGTAGATGGAAGGATAGATAGCTCAGAAGTCCCGATCCTACGGGTGAAGGTAAGGGGATAATTCCTTGGGCATGGGGAGATCAAGGGGGAAACTGTCACTGTCCTTAAACACCAGAGCCAAGATGCTAGGTTTGGAATGGGACAAAACCTTCAGGTTATAACTGCTTTCTGGTAACTTTTCAAGACATCCGGGGGCGGGGGCCGCGTTAGGAGTGATGGCCATTGGACATCCTCGGCCTCTCCAAATGGCAGGCCTGATTCCACTCAGCTGCCATGAAAGTGGCTTTCTCGTTTCCACTACTGGTTGGTTTTAGCATCCAAATGTGACTCTATGATATTGTATTACTTTGACTCTTTTTTTTTTTTTTTTTTTTTGTCAGAGCCTGATATTGGAAACGCAATACCGCTGACCTTTGAACAACGTGGATTTGAGCGGCTCGGGTCCACTTACACGCAGGTATTTTTCAATAAATATGTACTGTAAATGTATTTTCTCTTCCTTCTGATTTTCTTAATGACATTTCCTTTTCTTTAGCTCACTTTATTGTACGAATACAGTATATAATACAATGTACAAAATATGTGTTAAATATTTATGTTATGGGTAAGGCTTCCAGCCAACCATAGGCTATTAGTAGTTAAGTCTCATAGGGAGTGAAAAGTTATGCACAGATTGTCAGCTGTGTGGGGGTCGGCACCCCAAACCCCTGCATTGGTCAAGGGTCAACTACATATTATAGAAGAGGTATAATATAGCTGATAATACCAGTCGCTATCATCTAGCATGTGCTCTTTGCCAGGCTCAGAGCACAGCACCGACACATGTGTCTCCGTCACTTGCTGTCCCTGATGCTGCAGGGCAGTCACCTGGTGCCCGTGGGCACTGACTAAGCTGGGGCTCAGAGAGGCTCTTTAACAGAATGCTCATGACTTAAGAAGTTGGAAGGCTTTTCCATTGAGTAGAAAAATAACATTGGGCAAGTCACCTGACATGTCGTGGTCTCAGTTTCCTCATTCATAAGATGGGTTCTGCTGACCAGGTGAGTTTGGTTATGCAGAAGTGACTGGGAACCAGAAAGGCTGAAGAAGGACCAGCTGGTGCGGGGGCCTTCCCGTGAAGATGGGCCTGCACTGGGGTAGCCCGCCTACCTGGAGGGCGAGGCTAGGACCGAGTCCATAAGTAACAGGGACATCTTTCCACACTGTCCCATCTTTCCTCCTGCAGGACAGGCTCTCTCTGGGTCAGTAGGTGGACAGGCATTCATCTGGTCAACCCCACCCTTGGGGGAGGAAGGAGGGAGTCACATGTTCAGAGCTGGCCCTCCAAGTAACCCCAGAAGACGAGAGGAAGCCTTCTCGTAAGTTTAAATAAAGGGGGGCTACAAAGCCCCCACCCCAGAGGGACTGCTCTTTCCTTTCGGCAAGAAGAGGGCCAGATGGCCACCTCCTTTTGAGACGTAAATGGTGACCTCCTAACTCAACAAACAGCAAGTGCATCTTTTTTTTTTTTTTTTTTTTTTTTTTGCGGTACGCGGGCCTCTCACTGTTGTGGCCTCTCCCGCTGCGGAGCACAGGCTCCGGACGCGCAGGCTCAGCGGCCATGGCTCACGGGCCCAGCCGCTCCGCGGCATGTGGGATCTTCCCCGACCGGGGCACGAACCCACATCCCCTGCATCAGCAGGCAGACTCTCAACCACTGCGCCACCTGGGAAGCCCACAAGTGCATCTTAATCAGAGAGCGCCCTTCCTGTCCACCAGAAAAGGCGATTGCACCAACCCGCCCCTCAAGGGAACAGGCTGCCTCAAGGGGCTGGAAGGCAGACCACAGGCCCCGGGGGCTGACCCCTCCACCAGCAGCGACTGTTCCCCACACACACACTGCCTGCCTGACTGGTGCCAGCCCAGCTCAGCTGCCCAGCCAAGCCTAGGCTGGGGTGAAGGCACCTCTGAATTTCCAGTTCTGGGAATAATAACTCACATTACTTCGATCCCATCTGCACCCAGTGAAGGCAGAGCAGGGAAAGGAGCATAAAACACAAAGTTCCCACAGTCAACATCTGTCTTAGTGCAAACAATGGACCATTATCTTGTAAATAATTCTGATTGAGCTGCAGCAGTTTCCTCCTGAAGCTGGAGGTCGGGGAGCATGCGGAGGGTGCTGCTGGGAAGCCGGCCTGGGCCACCGGGCGCTGCTCTAAAGCCTCTCCCCCCGCCCTAGTCACTCAACCTCTTCACCCAGGCGGTGAGCACCCTAGCGCTGCCCACACAAGCAGGCCTTCCGACCAGCACCTCCAAACCACGGGCGGCTTCCGGAAAGTTCCTCCCTGCCTCCATCCTCTCCTTTCTGCTGGCTTTTCTCTTCTTCCTCTTTCTCACTCTATTTCCCACTCTCCTCACTCCTCCAGATGCCACCTTTACCATGTTTCTTCTACTCTGTTCATACCGATTTTCTCTCCTCTTACTGTTTCCTTTCCTGCCCTTTTATCTTCCCAGGTCTCCAGTTTCCCTTTTTCCTGCCTTTTCCCTTCTCTCCTCTTCGACCTCACCTCCTCCTCTCTCCTTTCTCTCTCCATCTGCATCTCTGTCTCTCTGCTCTTCAGCCCTCTCTCATTGTCTGGTCTTTTCTGCTCTTGGTCCCGCTGGGGCGCTCTCTCTCTTCCCTTCCTCCCATCCCAGGCCCCTGGGGCTTGCCCACCCCTCCAGACTGTCTGTGGGACAGATGGCTGGAGTACGTCCAGTCTGGGGATTCCAAGGCCTACAGGTCCCACCTGCTCCCTGGCTCTGTCAGGCTGTCAGGCCTGCGCAAGCCCGACTGGACGCACTGTGCCCACAGGAACGTCTCTTCCCACCACTGGGAGAGAACGTCTCTTCCCACCAAATCCAAAGACCCTTTCCCTCCCATGTGTTCCAGGATGCCGTGGTCAGCCTGCCTCTGCACTCATGCATCTCCTGCAGAAAAACCCAGTGTCATGAAACAGAGCTGGGGCTTCACAAAACCACCTAACATTAGGGAAATCCAGGTGTTCGCCTGTTCAAAGGAGAGAGGATAACTCACTTTGTGAGGGCATGTATCCCAAAGCCCTCAAGAAAATTCCCCTGTGATTTAAAATTAATTGCCTGAGTGTGATTTTGAGACAAGACTCCCAAAGTTTCCATGTAAAGCAAAGAGCCATGGTACAAGAATCTTATTCCTACTAGTTGACCACTAGAAAAATTTAAAAATCTCCTAATTGTCAATCCTTTGCAGCATTAGAAAACAGGGCAAGGAGCTCAGTTGGAGTGAACAGGGGTGATGTCTGCACATCCCAGGAATGGGATCACTGAGACAGAGCACAGCTTCCTCTGTGGAGGTGTTCACGCTGAGGATGGAAAAGAATCCCGGTGAGGCTGTCTAGACAAAGGCCTTCATGTGGTGAGTACAGGTGGGCAAGGATGAGGGGCTCCCTGCTTTGCAATACTGTACCCAGATTCTCTACCCACTTGGCAAGGTCTTAGGGGGCATGAGTCCTCATGGGAGCCCTGCCTGAGACCTGCACAGCAGCAGAAATCCTAAAATAACTAAAATGTGGGTGACTTGCCAGCCTCCAACTTATTCATATTCATTTTATTGTCTTGAGGATGTACAAGGGTACACAAGTGTATCCTTTGATGGATGGAAAACTAGAGGCAATCAATTTACATTCAATCAAAAGCAAAAAGCCAAGGACTTGAGGGGCTCAAAGTTGGAGATAGTATACACTGTCCCAAACTAGGGGGGCTTGCCAGCCAACAGCTTGCCACTTGGAGTGGCCAAAGGAACTCTGAGGTTGGAACAGTGGAAAGGTCACAGGTATGGAGGAGGATGTGACCTGTTCCTTGTGCCCCATGCATGGAGTACGGCATGACCCCTCATCTCTCCATACCTCCTTCCTCTCCCTCTGTTACTGGGTTGGAGTGTTGGGTGGGAGTGGGGGGCTCCCAAGAGGGACTACATACTTTCCAAAGAGGGACACAATAGATTATAAAATTGCTATCTGTAAAGCACTTGAAGAAACCTTAATCATCATGAAAAATACTATCTTCTCAAGCTCGGTTGTGAATACAAGAGGTTGGAAAATGGCAAAGAAGAAAAGTCAAATAATCAGGTTTTTCTTGCACTACTATGAACCCAAAGATTCAGTTTTATTGACTCCCTCTTTAAAATAAAATAGTTTGATTGACTTCCAGAATTAAAAGAGAAATGCCTTGATGCTCTTCTTATGAGTTAATAAAAATGTCTTGATGATGAAGCAAGTATTCATATGCCCCATGCCCAAACTGAAACCCCACATGTTCATGTGCTTGTGGAAAGACCAGCTGGGTGCCCACATCCGGGGCCCTGCAGGAGTCAGTGCTCATGAGGACTCTAGGACTGACCAGGTCCTAGAGGGTCACCTGAAAAGTAAAAGCTACAAGGGCTCCTGAAAGCCATAGAATTTGAGACACAGGAGGGTACTGAGGGGATTTGTCCAAGCTCCTTGGAGCTCAACTGCTGTAGACACTGCCCTCCATCCAGCCTCCAGGAAGCCTGGTCCTAAGCTGAGTGCATGTCTCAATATTTAAAATCTGCAGTTCACTTCCCACAAGGCATCTTGGAGTGTGTATCTGCCCTCATCCTGGGCTCTAGAAGATTGGTGGCCTTCTGCAGTGCACCGGGGTGTGAAAACCTTCAGGCCAAGGGGTTCCCACTTGTGGTGGATTCTGTCAGTGCCCCACCCCTTCCCCTCTGGTTCTCTGGGATGCAATGGCCTCTTGTTTCTCTCTGACCATGAGAAGACTGCTTGGCTGTTAGATGAGCTGCAGTGACCCTCAACTACTGACTGAGAGCTGCAGAGCTTCTTCAGCCCTCAGGGGTGATTCTGAGGTGAACTTCACATAGTGTCCTAGAGGACCCCCAGGGCACAAAGCCCAGTCCCTGAGCAGTGGCAACCCTGTTGTTAGGCCCCTCACCCATGCCTCCCTGGATCGCCTCCCACATAAATGACCTGCACCTAGGTCCTTATCTCAGGTCTGCTCTTGGGAGACACCAACTAGGTGAGCAATGGGCTCCTAGAAGACTGAGAAGATAGATGGACTCTCCTGGACAAGAAAGAGTCCCACATTCTGTGAACCCCTGATTCAACACCAAGGCCTCTGCACCATCCCAGCCCCAGGTGCAGGGACACCTTGGATGGCTCGTCGTTGTTGTGTTTGCCCTAGCACTCCCCCCAGGACATACAAAATACTTGAGTCAAAAGAGAAAAGCGACTTGTCCATCATATAAAAAGAGCAATAATTTGGCAAATTAATTGCAAATTTTCTTTCCCCGCTTGCTTGCCTTTCTCCTTTTATGTGGATAATTGAGAGCATATTATATTAATTTGACAACAACAGAAGTTCAAAAAGAAAACTTAACCTTGTGAGCAGTGGGTTACCATTAGATGGGTGTGTCTGAACGACTCCACAAAGAGCATGAAAGACAAACTCCTCACAAGCCAGCCAATTTCCGGGTGCACAAATGGAGATTTTTGCTAATGAAATAGCTGTGCAGAGTTCCCCAACTTTAACCTTGAAAATGCACACTGTTTGCTCAAGAAGCAGAATCTGCTCATGCAGAGACAACACTGCCCACGTGCGGCTGCATATTTAGGGATGTAGTTTAATCATCGTGATGTGTCTTTGAGAAAAAGTGACTATAGGTGAGCAGTAATCGTCTCCCAAAGTTTAAATTCTTTTTCCCTGCACCAGAGCATTTGAATTTCATCAAAGCAAACACATTTCGCAGCACGGGTAATTGAAGACGTGGACTTGAAGACTGGGCTTCACCATGAGCTGCACAGCGCCTTCTCCTCCCTCGGCCTATCCCATCTCACGGCAGTTACCTCCTTGAAACTCCACTCCCCTCTACAAAGGGGGCCTCTTTCCACCTCAGACCAGTGGGCCACCGTGGCTTAGAAGGGTTTAGGCTGTAGGGCCAAGGGCAGAGTAAATAGGAGATGCTTGGGGCTGCCCCAAATCTGAGCCCAAACGGGTCGGGCTTGTTATAATGCCAAGTGGGTATTGGCGGGGGTGGGGTGGCAGGCTTCCAGAAACAGGATAGCCGGCCCCTATGTTGAGCCGTGAATGAAGTCAGCCCATCCCAGAGTCCTGGATGCACCCAGCTCCCTCACAGCCACAGACAGGATGTTCCCAAGAACACGCAACTGATGAGAAGGGAGTTCTTCCCCAGAGGCAGCAGGAATGAGGGGAATGAGGGGGAGGTGGGTGGGAATGGGGAGAGCAGGGGGAGGGAGGGTCATGAAATGAAAGCGGGGAAGAGGCTCATAAAAAACAGGAGAAGAGAATCCACAAAGGTCTCCTCTAAGCTTGAGAAGTCCCCCGGGGGAGCAACCCAGGAAATAGCCCCTGCTTTTGAAGTAGAAATGCATGGAGACCCCCTTAGGGGGATTGGGCCCTCGTGGAGGGAACAGGGAGCACAGATGCCTGGATAAGGGGCTCGAGGGAGCCTTCCTGCCATCAGGGTGAGAAGCCAGGATGATCTGTTCCCTGCAGCAGCTCTGCCTCTGTTGCCAAGGCCCGGCCACTCATGCTGCACTGGACCCCCAGCCCCACCCCTGCCGGACTGGCAAGGCCAGTGCTGTGGTGTCAGCAAGGTTTCGCAGAGTGCACAGCGAGGCTGTAAATGAAGAACAGAGCCGGGGGCAATGTGTTCAACCCTGAGCCCTTCAACAGAGCCCTCTGGTCCTGGCCACATCTCCAGGCTGGAGGCATTGGTCTGGGGGGTGCAGAGGGTGCCCCTTGCCTTCACAGAGTTAGATGGTGGTGACCTCTCCTTGGGAGCTGCAAACGTGGCATCTAACACCCAACGTGGCTTCAGGCCCTGAAGGAGGGACACAGCCCCTCACAGAGGCTTGGTGTGCGTGGAGAGGTGACGCAGGCCTCGGGGGGCCAGCAGGAGGTGGGGACCCAGGAAAGGGCAGAGATGAATTCTCGTCCCTAGGGCAGTTCCCCAGACTCAGGGGTCATTGGAAACAAAGACGAAATTCCACCGGAGTCTTTCTTTTGGTTCAGGCTGTGCCTACACACTGCTGGTGAAAGCTCAGGTCGATGTGGCCATGGACCAGGACCTGGTGGCTGGGGTCACTTCGCTTTACCATGGCTGGGCATTTGGGGGTCCATCACGTTTTCCATAAGAACCCACAGTCCGTTTTGTCAGCTTCACGTAAACAGAATCATATTCTCAGCCTCAGAACCTCTCACGTCTCACCTCTTCCCCCCAAATAAGAGACAATCTAATCCTGTACTATATGGTTTTTGGGGTTGGGATCACATGAACAGTTTTCATGAGAAATACTGGAGGGAATGTTTCCCGCAGTCAAGGTGATACAGTTGTCCTGCTGCTAAGGCCAGGCTTGTTCAAATGGACAGTTCTGGGCTTCCAGCCCCTTGTACACAGGACACTTTGTTTATCTGGAATGTGGGGACCAAGCTTGGGGCTTGGGATTCTGTCAAACGATGATAATACCTTTCCCCCCACCAGGAGCTGTTAGCCAGGGAGCAGCGTGAGCATGGAATTTAGAAGTTTACACAACAGACCCAATCAGAGAAGCTTGGAAACACCGTTGAACTGGCAGAGGGGCCTGAAGTCCAGCCCATGGACAAAAAAACTAAGCAAAATACAAAAGGAAAGTGAAATCCTTCCTTCCTGCACCCTTCCCGCCATGATGGGGTGGAGGGCGGGGCAGGCAGAAGCCTGTACGACAGACCAGGGCACAACCAAAAAATCTCAGTGGACAAAAATACTCCACGCTCCAACAATTCCAACTACCTTTCCGTGTAAAACTACTCTTCACAGGATGAAAAGAAAATGTTAAGGTTTGCTGCAGGAAGACCGGGCAGATGTAGTCCTCCACACCGGGGATGAGGGACAGCGGCCTGCACAGACCCCCACAGGGCCTGTGAGCCATCATGCGGTCTAGACACACACCCGAGAGACACTGGTACAGAGAGATGCACTCCCTGGACCCGCCACGGTCACCCCACCCAAATCAGGAGGTGCCTTGACATTTGTATGTTTAGGAATTGTAACTCCTGGGTCCACCTGAAGCTGGGTGGAAAATGCAGTAGGTGGCCCAGAAAACAAACCGTGGGACTGCATCACTAGTTTCCCTGAATGTCCTGTTGAGGCTCCCGACAGAGGGATGTCAAAGGGTGGAGGGTGTTGTGGAGTGAATTAACATAATGACTCAAAACTGCACTAATGTTTCACAGCTTTTTTTTATTAGCAATACCAAGATAAGTTATTGAAGCATTTTTAGTATTGTTTTACATTCCATTCATAAATGACCTAACTTGTAACTCAGCATACAGCACACTTAAAGATATAGTTTGACACTTATTCAGAAAGCTACAATTATTATAACTTACATGCCTTCATTACCAGGAACACCTTCATATAGCTTCTAATTACTTCAACAATACTCTATTCCAAAGCACACGATAACCTGGTACAAGTTTACACATTTTGCTTCAATCACCATTTTTAAGGAGTGGATATCAAGGTGCTATTCACTGGAATTTTACGTCATCTGTTCCTGGTTAACATGACGACCTGACACAATATTAAACTAGCAATATTACTGCTTAAATACTATGGAGAAAGATAATTACTGCACTTTTCTGTATTCTCTAAAGTGTTACAAAATACAGGACAATCAGACACAAGCAGTAATGCCAACGAGACCATCGCAGGGCCCGCCTCTAGAAGCTGTGCTGAGCAGGCCCCCCATCAGGGTTTCCACAGGTGAAGGGACCTCGAATCCACCAGCGTGTGTCATGCAGAATTCATGACGCGGAGGAAATTTTCTCTCCCGTTCAAGTTACTAAGCCTTCACCATCCTTCGCTAATAGTGGAACATATGGGGCAGTATTTTTAGCCTCCCTGATTCTTTGCTATGTATACCGTAGGTTGGTGTGCCATGTGTATACACATACCTATGCCAATAGTAATTATTTATTCAACACACATATGTGTATACAGTCTTCTCTTGACTTTACACGATTAACAAGCTGCAGATAGCCACCGAGGAGCACGAACAGACAAGGGCAAGTCCAGCTAGACCGACTAGAACAGGGGGTGTCACTTACCTGCAAGAAAATGTGCAGATTCATTAAACAATCCAGAAACCACGTGGGCCAGAGGGATTTGAAAGCAAGGGCAGGGCCACATTCCCTAATTGTTTAATGGGATAATGACAATAAAGCAATATTTATAAAATTTGGTCCTTCTGCCTCTGGCTAAAGCAAGAAGAGCCCATGTGATTAGAGCAGGTTGGCAATTAGACGCAGAGGTGCTGTTGATCAGCGCTAAGTAATAGGAGAAAACTACTACTTATTTGAAACCTGGGCTTGGCACATAGCATCTGAAAATAAAAAACAAAGAACCCGATTCCCTCAGCAGTTAAGATGTGGTCCGTGGCACATGTGGCAGCTAGACGGCTGCCCGCGCCAACCACCACTTTGATTCAGTAGCCTAAGAAGGTAGACCCCAGAACTTAAGCCCGGAGTACCCACACCCAGCTCAAGACAGCCATGGGGTCACAGAGCTCCTATTGCATGTGGCGGTGGCTGGGCCTGCCTGGACAGTTTGCATTTCCCCGGGGATGTGGGTGTCCGTTCTGACAACACTCTCTTCTCTCAGCATTCTCTTCCTCCCTCCCAATTTGAAGTCATCATTAGGGAGGAAAAACATTGTATATATGTTTTGAACCAAAGAGCTTGGTCGGTCTCTTCTCCCACCTCAGGCTTGATCCTGGGCAGTAGGTATCACGCGATCCAAAGAGAACATGGACACGGCAACTAAAATGAAAGCTACCAGACTTTTCTCCTGCTTTGGAGGCACTGTTGATTCAGACGGTAGCTTTTGGAGCCAAAAATATGCAGCAAAAGGAAAGGAACATAAACAAGGCTAAATGTCACCAGTGTTTGCCGACTTACAGACACCGTCCATTTGTTTGTTCTGAAATGACGAGTGGACCATTTGGCAAATACAATGGTATTCACACAACAGTTCTGTCATCCTGCAGTGCAAACGACATCATGTCAGTGGCATTCCCATTTAACTTAAAAAGAGGGAAGGGGAGGAGGAATAGAATGCCGAAAGAGTTTGGAGTGGGCTGCCATGCGAAGAGGATGCCTCTTCGTCAACATGGTGCACACAGAGAGCCTCTGGATGAGGGCAAGAGAGAGCCTGCCCGGGGTGCTGGTTTCCGTGGGAGACCCCGGGGGACAGCACCTGTGCTTTGTCCCACCAGAGTTCAAGGGAAAGGCCCTGCAGCCAATTGTGCGGCAGCCAGCCTGGGCAGAGCAGGCAAGAGGGGTGGTGATTTGCATTAATTGAAAGGATCTGCCCTTGGACTTCAGGACAAGCCAAGTGGTCCTCTCTACTGAGGCCTGACATCAGGCTCTGGACACACATTATTACTGGGCGCGGGCTGGACTACGGAAATCAAAGACCAACCTGTAAATGATAAAATCGGGCAAAGAAAGCGAGTGCAAAAGTGCTTTATCAACAGTCTCTGCCAGCCAACATACAAGAGAGTCATCTCGTGAAGAAGAGGAAGAGAAGAATGATTGCTCACTTGGCTTTAAATAAAGCATGGCAGCTCTAGAGACAGGACCTTACAACAGAGGTTCCCTGGGCCTCCTAGGCTCACTGCCTTCACATGCGTTGCCTGAGCCCGGGCACCTGTCTGCTTGGCAAATTTGGATTCTGTGGTTCTCGTCCTCTGCCATTTAACTAATTTAACCGCTTTTCTCCACTAGAACCTGATGGCTTCAGGGTCACACCTTAGAACTTAAGATCATCCGCAAAGATGTACCAGCTGTCATAGGCTGTGCACCAGTAGCCCATGCTCCGGTGTCTTCATACACACATATGCAGTGTTTTCACATACTCCACCACGGCTCCCTTGAAAATCCCTAACTGACCACAGACCTTAGCCATTTATTGGCCAAAGACTGAGGAGGCAGGACTTATTTCCTACTCCAAAGCACCTGCCTTCTAACAGGAGAAGAATCGGGTAGAAACTGAAACGGTGAGACCATGGCAATGAGATGTCAACACAAAATTGTCAGAACTGTCTTCTAAGCTAGTGTTCCCACATACCAAGAAATGGCTATCAATGGCTTGGCAAGGCAGACCCAAGGAAATAAGAGGTGTCTCTATAACATTGATGGAAAGTAAGATTTGTGCCTGCTCAGTGCTAAAGGGATGACTGCAGCCAAAAGACATTTGGGCAGTGACGTCATCTCCTTGTGATAGCCTCATGCGGACGTTCACCCCTTCCAGAAAATACCAGCTCAACTGAGAACCATTTATCCAAGCTCTTATACATCCATTGCCTCTTTTTATCCTCACACTTCTGTCCATCAAGCTCACCTCAGAGCCAAGAAAGAGCTCCTGTGTCTTCCTCCTCTGCCCACATTGGCCATGATGGGGGGCAGCCTTTCAGAGCCCTGGAAGTCTCTGATGCATAGGTAGAGATGTGACCTTCCAGAAATAGCTACTCCAGGCCACCTGGGTCTACAAGTCCTCTCTCTCTCTCTCTCTCTCTCTCTCTCTGCAAAATCTCTCAGATCTCTGGCATTAAATGGCAATAGATGGAACGTTGTAGCTGCTGGCCTGGGTCCTGCCTGCATCATCTCACTGGCCAGTGGGGTAGCAGAGGACGGCTTTCACATGTCTTCTCTAGGATGACCACAGCAACACAACCTTCTTTATACTAGCGCAGGGGCCAGCAAACTTGGATCTGTGGGCCAATTCTAGCCCACTGTCTGTATTAGTAAATGAAGTTTATTGGAACGCAGCCATGCCCATTCGCTTCCTTATTGCTTACTGTCTGCTTCGTGCTGCCCAGCAGAGACCACAGGGCCTGCAAGCCTAAGGGCTCTCTGGCTTTCTAAGAAAACAGTTGCCCGCCCCTGAATATTTTCAGACTGCCTATGCTGAGAAATCAACAAGGTTTCTGGAGGACAGAGTCACCTTTTAAAAGAGTTCAGCTTCGTTATCCTGGTTCATTTCATCACACATTTCAGAATACATGAGGTACAGAGGTTTAAGTAGACCCCATCTTTTTTTTCAGGAAGGGAGTCCTAATTTTCTCATTGCTATGAGAGAATTCAGGGTCGCAGGCATAACTTGGGTCAGGGAAGCCAGGTTCCCCCCAACTGGGAATACTGGGGCTATTGCTGGTAATGACCCTGCCTTCTCACGGGCTTCCTCCCCACTCTGGTGGGTCACTTAGTCTGGCAGCCACAACACAAGGGCCTCATGCCCACAATAGACAAGCTGATAGATTCTCCTCACTCAGCCGGGCTTCCCTGAGTGGCGGTAACTCCAGAGCAGAGCTTCGAAGAGTAAGGGGGTTGCACTCTTCTCACTCATGTTCCCTTAATTTGATTTTAGTTCTTCCCCATCAACACTACCCCTGGGCTCACCAAAGAACACACAGAGCAAACTCTGCTTGCAAGACTCAGTACACGATGGCTCCCAGACATCTGTCTCAGGTTCAAAAGCAAAAGTAAGGGTTTCTTTCTAAATCCACAAACTCTGGAGTGAAGCAAGCTCTGTACCTGGGCCATGCAGCCAGCCCCCCAGGTGCTGTGCAGCCCAGCCTCTGTGCTGACTAGGGCCCACCAGAGCACTCTCAGATCTCCGAGCTACTGGCTGTCCCAATAGTTTGTCAGATTTCTCAGGCTGGACAAAGGGGCTGTCTGCCTTGTCTTGTCAGTGGATGTGACGCTGCCCTGGTCTGCCCTTACCCCCCTTATTAAATACTCACATGGATCTTGTCCCATTACAAAACCAAGGTCAAATCCATTCCCAAAACACCGAGGGCACATCAGAGTTCTCCAACAGCCGGGAGTGCCCTTGTACGTTATGCTCTTCGACAGAATAAAGAAAGGTAGGCCATGCCTGGAGTCTGGAAACCACCTCACGAAATGGGGACTTTGATCGGAGCACGACTTCTTGTAACGAGGCCCAGAGTGGGAACTGACTCACTCTAGAAGCAACAGTGCATGTCCTTCAGCTTAACCCAAGATGGCTCAATCTCCTCCTCGGGGTCATCTGTAGCGTGCCTCTGATCTTTTGAAAATTCATGCTCAAGCTCTCAACGTTGGCACACGCTACATACTTCCCCTACCCGGCTGGCTGGGTTGCCTAGCAGTGGACAGCACACATTGTCCAGGACCCAGGTCCATGAACCAAGGAATGAAAGACCAGAGGTTTAAAAGTCAGAAAGCAGGCATGCAGAATTAAGGAAGCATCCAGAAGTAGGGCCTATAGCGTGAAGATCACCCACAGACTTAGGGTTAGAAGCCACCTTCTCCACTTACCAGCATGTGTCAGCAGAGCCACTGAGCTCTAGTTGGGGGGTGGGGTGGGCGGGGGCGGTCTATGTGATTTGAACAACGTCTTTACTGATGCTTCTTCTAATACTTCTACACTCATGAGAATAGAAACAGACAGACATTAGCTCCTCCCACAAGCCTGTTTCTAAGGGTGTCAAAGTGGGGATTTGGGTTTACTAACCAGATCAAATCAGACCCCAAACTCTCTTGTTTAGAACTGTCAGAATAATTCTTTGGTTAGGCAAAGCCCAGCTTCTTGAGGAAACCAGCTATTAAGCTGCTGGGCCAGTTTGGAAATCCATATCTACTCTGAGTGGAGCAGAGAGGAGGGAATAAACATTAGGAATATTTGATTCCTTGTGCCAATATCATTTCCACCCTGGCAAAGTCAAGCCAATGGGAGTTTGAAGTTTTCAACTATCGCTTGTGCTTTTTGCAATGCTAGAAAGGCAGTAAACTAGGCAGTAAGAAAAAATGTCCTCAAATGCCCCCTTTGTAGCTCAGTGGGTTTAAGTTTTCCTCACAAATATCAATTCTTAGGAAGGATGAATATGCCTGGCCCTCCTGGGTCACAGCAGCCAGTAAGAAAACAAGAAGAGGATTTTGATTATGGTGGGCCAGGTATGGGAAGGGGGAATGAGAACTGGACAGAGTCAGGCCGTCCTGGAGGCGAAAGGACAGGGCTTCCACCCCAACCAAGCAAACACAAAGGCCGGAGAAGGGCCTTCCTTGCCTGCTCCCAAGCTAAAGCAAGAGGGAGGATGCAGAAGAAATTGGGATAAATGAAATGCAGGACTTGTGCGCTCCAAAAATAGACATGTTTTGGCAGGAGTTAGTTTTGGCATCTCACCATGAGTTCAAGGTGGATCCGTAGGACCTGGACCGTCCGCTGGGAAGCGACCAGGTGCCTTGGGGCCTGGCTGGCCTGAGGGTCTTCACTCCCCTTTTGGGAGAGAGGCCATGACTTACATCTCAGGCTCTTTTGCCCAATGGCTGAAAGGTTGACTAAGCAAGTTTTTTTTGCACGTACCCTGGAAATGTCAGGGAAGTGTGGTGAGCTGCTATTCTGGGAGGGGGTAAAAGGGCCTAAGAGCTGCAGCTCGGAGGAAAGGGCTTCCTCGTGCTGCCTTCCCCTCCACCCTCGCCTGGTGCAAAAGGACACAAGTGGGCACGCTTCCTCAAAGGCGGGCAGCCTTCCTTCGGCATTGATAGGACGATGGGAAAATTAATAGGGGTAATATGAGCTCATTTCAATAATAATGAGCTTATAAACATGCCAGGTTTTGATCTTTTCTGATTCATGGATTCCTGGCAGGAACTATGGGTCCTACGTAGGTATTTGAAAGAACTGAAAATAGACTTAAAAAAAAAACCCCAAACAACAATAAAAAAGAAAGCACTCCAATCACAAACTTAAAAACAACAATAAAAAAAAAAGAGCAAAAAAAAATTGGACTGACATAAAACTCTTTTCTCTTTCTTTTAAATATTGTTTTTAACAGCTTCAAAAGTAATGAATTGTATGTGGCTAAAAATAGATCTGGGGTGCTGGTTAATGGGGCCTTATGAATCATTCAGCATAAGGAACTGTCAATATTTTTTTGAGCTCTCAGAAATCCATTTAGTGATTTTTGACAATTCAAAAAATATTTCTGACTGCTTGATCCAGTTCTTAGTGAATTAGGGAAGGAGAGGGAAAAAGAAATACATCAATTTAAATTATGAACTGAGTCCAGCTTGCTGAATCCCACTCTGTGCTAAAAGGAATGTCAGGATTCAGAAGTTAAATACTACTCCCTTCCACCCATTTTCCTTCCTTCTTCTCTCCTTTCCTTCCTCCCTTCCTTCTTTCCTTCTTTCTTTCCTTTTTTCAACAAGTGAAGTAAAGTCACAGAAATTCATTCACAGATTACAGATGGAAAGGGACCGTGGTCATCTGTCTCTAGTGAGGATATTTGGGGCTGGGAATAACATACTGAGCTTCGATCCCGAGAAAGGCTTTCGAATAAGAATATCTGGGTGACAAGAGAATGACTTTGATCCTCCCTGCCCACGCCGACATTGATTTGATGCAGGTCTAGGCTTCAAATCTAGCATTACTTGTTAAGATCTGGAATTACTTTGGAGTAACCATATTCTTGAAGGAGGTAAAGAAGCGCCAGTTTGCTAACAAGATCAGGCAGAGGCATAAATCCAAGACACACAGGATCACAACCCTGCTCACCAGGGACTTCATAATGTACATTCTTGTTCGAACAACAGATGAAGAAACAGACAGACAGAAGGCAATAATAGAAGGCCAAAGTCACAGTAACTGCCATTTGGTATGTCTGAAGATGAATCACAAATACCCCAAACCATCTCCCTGTTTGGAGAGAGGGCCATTTCATTTCTACATTGTGGTTAGTGTGATATGATTTTAGTATCCTCAAGTCATTATCAAGAAAAGTTTCAGAAAGCAGATTTGGCTTAGCAAAGCAGTAAGGGATTGTCTTTAGGCATCTTATGCATAAGTTGAAAAGACTGAAAAGTTTGCAAGTTACCATGTCTCTTTCTCTTTTTGTTTTTTGAAATTTTTCCTTTCCCCCTCAAGTTATGGGTTAAAAACAGGAGTAGTGCACACTGTGAGACCCCGCCCCCTTTTCCATGCCTTCCGTACAGGCATTTCAGATCACAATGATGCAAACTGAAACACGAAAGTACGAGGTCCGACACTTCTAAATGAAGTTGACTCTCATGATTGTCTATATTGCATATACAGCATAGTCGGGGTAGTTCTTATGTGTAGTTCAAAATCTGCTCATGGATAAGTCTACCCCATTTTTTAAAAATGCACAAATCAGCACTGATGTTTTGGGAAATGAACTAAAGGAAGAGGATTCTAAAACTTACCACACAAGTCTGGCCTCTTGATACATCCAGAATTTGCTGTGCTACTTGCAAGTCCGTTAAAGGCTGCTAAGCCATCGGCGCTGTAGGCCCTGAGGACCGACAGCACATTCATCGGCTTCTCCAGGCCCTGGGGCCCCCGCTCTGGCTTGGGCAGGCTCGCCACGGGGTCCTGGGCTGGAAGAAGGCCCGGGCTGTGCCACTGCTTCTCCGATGCCTGGGGTAGAGGGGAGACCAGTCCCTGGATGGGCTGTGGGGCGCCTACGGGCAGCAGGCCATCCCCACCGTCGCTGCCCCCATCCTTGCTCAGGGCAGGCGGTTTGCTCATCACCTCCGGCTCCGTGTCGATATCCTCTTCCTCGTTGTTTTCTCCTTTGGAGGAGTCCATGTCCTCTGAGGAGGCGATGTCCGAGAGGTCATCAGTAGTGTTCTTATTTGTGGTTTCAGGGATCAGGATCGGGGCATCATCTTCCAAGTGGGCCTTCCCGTCGGGCTCCCTGTTGGCGCAGGAACTGGAGGCCCCCGAGCCCAGCAGACCTGGGTAAACACCGAACTGCTTGTAGAAGTCTGACGGGAAGTTACAGAATGTAGGGTCCATGTGGCCGGGCCATGGGCCACTCTTCTGCTCCCCCAGAGTCTCTTTGACCTGTCCTTGGGCCATCTTTTCAGAAGCCGAGTCTAGAGGCCCCATCATGTTGGCAAGCGCCATCTCTTTGCTTGATTGTACCGAGGGCAACAAGGCCACTTTACTGGCCTCCCGGGCTTGGTCTTTGCAATTGACCGTCACCCCGACGGCGCTATCTTTGCGTTTCGATTTGCCCAGGTGGTTGGCCTGGAGATGAAGGGCCATCAGCTCCATAGAGGACGTTGTGAAAGCACAAAACAAGCAGCCATGCCACGCGATGCTGTCTTGTACAGTCACCGAGGAGCCTGGGAGGGAGGCGGCGTCCGGCCGCACGGACAAGTCCAGGGGCTCGTACTGAGACTTCTCAGACTTCCTGGGGGCTGCCTTGCCGCCCGCCTTCTCCTCGCCACCGTCTGCCCTGTGGACCTTCATGGAAGGAGGGTCAGATAGGGCTTTGTCCTTCATGTCCTTCTCCTTCTTCAAGGAGCTTAGGACAAAGCTGTCCATGAACGCTTGCAAGGACCCTTGGAAATTCACACCGTTGTTCACGATACTTTGATAAGCTCTCCCGATTTCGGAGAAGTGGGTGCTTTTGGAAGGAAGGTCGGTACCTTTCAGAGCGTCTGAAGGAGCCTCAGAAGACAAGCCAGTGGCCTGCCCTGAGTGATCTCCAGATGAGAACACCCCTGATGTCCACTGCTGAGATGCAGGGCCACCTCTGAAGTCGATTCCGGGGAGACCCTTAAAGGCGCCCCTCAGGATGTCTGGCCTGATAAACAAAGCAGCTTTGTTGGACAGCTCGTCCCTGTGGTCTTGGTTCAGGGGCTGCCCAGACAGTGGCCCCGCTCCGTTCTGCCGCTCCCGGTGGTGCCGCTCTAGGTGATATTTTAAGGAGGCTGATTGGGTGCCGGCATAATCACAGTGGGGACATTTGTAGGGTTTCTCACCTGCAAGATTTTGGTATAAGGAGAAAAAAAAAAGTGTTAATCTCATTTTGGTGTGCTGAACAAGGCTAGAAGGATCAACATTTGTTCTTGGAAACAAAGCAGCTCAAACTAATAATTAGTTAGAGAACAACTGTTTTTTAATAGAAGAATAATTCGTACTCTTAAGCTTTTTTAATGATTTTGTACCATTTGGGACTATTCAGGAATGACATACTATCTACACACAATTAGCTATCTTTTTCTTTATCTAACATGTGAAAACGGCTGTAGATTTAAAAGCTATGATTATGAAAATTAAGCATAATAATTTCAACCACAGTGATCATTAAAAGTAGAAGTTTAAAAAGACAAAGTATGTAACAAATGGGTGGTTGCAATATTTTGTGTATACAATAGCTCTAAAATTTGTTTAAATTATACACATGGAAACCATTTTTAAACCTAAAAATTTTATGGCACTGTTACGCAAGACTGAAATGAATGATTTAAGTCTTGCTCTGCAGTAAATCATGGATATAATTAGCAAATGGCATACTGCACAAGTAATTTATCATTATTTGGAGGGCACCATTCCAGACGGGCTCAGATATCCGCAGACCTACTGCATTGTTTCTAAATAAAGAACTATAAATACCGATTCTATAAAATATTAATACCATTACAGTGCATTATGATTGCAGCATGTAAAGACATATAGTTAAGATAAAAAGCAGTCAATAAAACTTAAAAGAAAATGAGTAATAAAAAGGCACAAAATATATTTAGTTTCTGTATTTGGAATTAACATTATCTACTGGTCTTTGTAGTGCCTTAAATTTGTACTAATGGCAAACCTAATGCTCTGGTAGTAAAATGTGTAATTTACCTATAACAAGCACTTTCTAGAGAATAAAAATAGCTTTAAAGACTTTTAAAACATATAAGATCATTTTCATGAATTAAATATTTATTTAAATCCAACACACAACTTCTATTGTTCTTTCTACTATGGGAAAGATACCATAACATACAACTTAGACCTGCCTACGTTGTAGGAGAGAGGAAAAGGGGAGGGTAAACAAATGCGGATGTAAATATATTCCAAGAATGTGTTCGCAATCCAGGGTCTTCTCTGGACTTTGGAATCGAAAAGCTCTCTGGAAGGAATGGGACTGTTAGAGTTCCCACGAGCTTGTTCACAACAACTCCCTGTCAATATCCACAATTAATTCTCCGAGGAAATTCAAGCATCCCCCACGGCTTCCTCTATTCTATCGTAAAACACACTGATCTAAAAGCAACAGCAAGTCGTGGGTGAATGGTGTATTCTGGAGACATTTTACTGTGTCTAGTCTCAGCTGACGCCGTGACTCCCAGCTCTCCAGGCATAGGCCATTTGGGGGTAAGGCACTTGTTGGGGGTGGGGTGGGGGGGATGCATGCATTTTGTAAATAAGAGGACCACCAGCCCAGGTTCTGAGCAGAGGACTCCAGGTCACCTCCAGACTGTGCGCTCCAGCCTGGGAGAAGCTATGCCTGCCTCATCAAATGGTGGCTATGTGCTCCTCTTTCCCTCCTACGAGCAGCTGAAGGTTTCCTCTGGACACATCAGATTCCCATCTGGGGATCTCTTTCTCTGAATGACAAGGTCACGTTGTCTCTAGACCAATGACATGGATCTAGAGGAAGACTCACTCCCCTTTGATGTAAAGGTACAAACGGCTTCAGGCACCATTTCCCACTTCTTGAAGTCAATCCCTGTGTGAGGCTTGGATTCACTTCAGCCACTGCTATTTGGACATCTCACCGGAGACTAGGGGACCCTCAGTGGGATGGGCACTGTGGACGGGGTACTTCCGGGCTGACCTAGAAGTCCAGTGCCAGTTGGAGAAGAGGCAGCCCCTGAAGCTGAGGGGGTGTCTGTGGGGCTTGTGGTAGGAGAGCCTGATGAGGAACTCAAGATCCTGGCCCACAGGTTGATGTAAGCCCGGGGGGAGGGCCCTGCAGTGAGAGTTGGCAGAGGTGCCTACAGGTACTGGATGAGACTCGGGTTGCATTTCAAAAGTGCACCTGGAAACGATTAAGTGCATCTGGCAAAGGGTTTGTAGAGCATGCATGGGCATCCGTCGGCAGGAGATGCAGAGAGAAAGTGTAGACCTTCCCTCCAGGCCTGGGTGGAGCGGGGACTGCCTTTCCTGGCTGACTGCAGGGATGCTCGGAAGATGTGCGTAGATTTCCAAGGGACACACACTTGAAATGCTCACTGCAGCAGTGGTTGTCAGACTGTACTGAGCCTTGAATCCCCAGGAGAGTATAAAACACCAGTTCTGGGACCTAAGGCAGAGCAGTTCTGATTCCCTGGGTCTGGGGTGGGTCCAGAAGTGGGTGCTTCTAGTAAGTGCCCCTGATGATTCTGATGCTAAAACTCTAAACATTACATTTTGAAAAACCAAAGTGGAACAGCTTGGGGAGCTTTCAAAAGTGCTGATACCTGGTCCCACTTCCACCTCCAGAAATTCTGAGTTCCCGGGACAGACTGGGCTCTGGGGTTTTTCAAAGGCCCCCACGTGACCCTCTGTGGCGCCTGGGTGGGAAACCACTACACAGAGCCTCCCTGGGAAGTACTCTTTTAAGTCGGTACTGTGGAACAGTGTAGCAGGGAAGCTAGTCTGGACCTCTGGACCCCAGGAGGCATTTGGAGAGTCTGGACTGGGGACAGAGAACCTGTGTTATTTTTGCTCCACTGGGCATTCCTATCTTGGGACCTTTGCTTCCCCGACCTATAATGTGGCAAGTCGGAGCATATGTTCTCTATGGCATCACGTCAACTCTAAAAGTCATGTCAAGGGCTAAACAAAGTCTCCTGAATGATGCCAGAGGCATACGTGTCCATACATGTATGTACCCGCACACCCGGAAACACATGGATTCGTTCACACAGTCTCTATTGAATGAGCACCCCCTACCCCCCAAGTACTGCTCTTGGTGCTGGGAATTGAGTGAAGAACCAAAGAGACAAGGCCCCTACTCTCACGGCTTTGAGAGGACACATATAATAGGATCATTAAAGAAAGAGGCACACACACACACATACCACACACACATACACTCACACACACCACACATCATACATACACACAACATACATTACAAACACACACACCAAACATCACACACATACACCACACATCACATACTCACCACAACCACACATCACACACATACACACGCACAATCACACACACCACACACACACCACACATCACACACACTACACATCACATACACACCACACACATCACACACACTACACATCACACCACACATCACACACATCACACACACACCACACACACTACACATCACATACACACCACACATACACACCACACACCACATACACACAAACACCACACATCACACACATCACACACACACCACACATCACACACATCACACACACACCACACATCACATACTCACCACACACACACACCACACATCACACACACAACCACACATCACACACACTGCACATTACATACATACCACATGCACACCACACATCACACACACATACAAAATACATTACAAACACACACACAACCAAACATCACACACATACACCACACATCGCATACTCACCACACACACACACCACACATCACCCACACCGCACATCACATACATCCCAAACAAACACCACACATCACAAACAAACACCACACATCACACACACACCCCACACATCACATACATCACACAGTGCAGGAGAGGATCTCTTCACTTGACCCACTGTTCTTTTAAAGTTAAAAACAGGCCTTGACCACCACTGTTCCAGGGAAAAGAGGCCACATCTGAGAAACAAGAATGGTTAATTCTTAGCATCTAAGCCTCCAAGGATCCAGGCCCTGGTAAATTCGGGGCCACTTAACGAGAGTCCTCAAGGATTATTTTGACTGCACAGGCTCTAGAAAGCCTGCCATGCACCGCCCGTGCACACACCCTGGAACAGCCCTCGCAGTGGTTTCTCCACGTGGTTCCACCTCCAAGTTCCTGAGAGGCTCTATTTGGGTGACTGCCCCCTACCACCCAATTCCCCAGATAAATGCTCGAGAGTGAACTGCGTGGGATAAACCCACCCGCTTTGGATGTTTCGTTTTAAAAATGAACGAAAACCTGATTTTATTTTCTTTATAACCCCTAAATGATTTGGATAACCACTATCGTCCTCTGCCTTAAAGCCTTTCCTGGGCTTCATCACTACGACGGGTGCAAGGAAATGCTTTTGAGACCACCACTAGCCCCGGCTGGGGTGCGTTTCTGGTGGGCAGACCCAGGGGTGAGCACATCCCCCTGGGGAAGCCTGGCCACCCAAGGGTCTCGTTTCACTGGAAACAGTCCAGCTGTTTCCCAAGCAACCTCCCTGGAGGGCACATTTCAGAGCACTCAGGAGGCAAATGTCTCACAACAGTGGCCTGGACTGGGTGGGAAAAACCTGTCAGCACATTCAGCGGGCTCTGAGGTGTGGGCAAGGTCTGCTCTTCGGTTTCATCGACTGACAAACGCCGAGTCCTGTGCTAAGAGCTGCTTCTTAGTCAGCGTCATCCCACCCAGCCCGCTCCCGCCCGGGCAGGGCTCTGCCTGAGACTCGGAAAGACGTTCTGTGCAGCCCCGTGGCCCAGACAACCTCAGACCCTGCCAGCAGCTCTGTCCTCAGACCCATAAGTGAGTCCAAATCTACTGGGGGGAATCGGACAGACTTCCCAAGGCTTTGCAGGGTGACATGAGCCCTCTGGTCACCTCCACGATGTTCGCATTCAATGTCTTTGCATCTGCCTGTTGCAGGAGCCATACACTCAGATGCTTTCAGAGCTGAGCAGACGATGAGTGTGCGAAACAGCGGGATGGGGGCCACCCACCTCTCCTGGAGGGCCACTGCCACCCAATGCCACCAGCAGTGGACACAAGGACCTCTATCTAAGGAAAGCCTTGCTTCCAGATTTCTACATGCAATATCCCAGTTTTAAAATATTGGCACGTACTTAAAAACTTTTTCAAACACAGAGAGGGCCAAAGACCCTATTCTGCAGACCAGGTCTGGTCTATGAAACTTGTGTCTGGGAAAAGGATGACCAGTGTTGAGCCATTCACCTACCAAAGGAAGCAGGGAACCACAACAGTAGGTTTCTGTGGGGAAACTTCTCACAATATTTTTTTTTTTTTTTTTTTTTTTTTTTTTGCGGTACTCGGGCCTCTCACTGTTGTGGCCTCTCCCGTTGCGGAGCACAGGCTACGGACATGCAGCCTCAGCAGCCATGGCTCACGGGCCCAGCCGCTCCGCG
This sequence comes from Aethalodelphis obliquidens, assembly GCF_003676395.1. NCBI lineage: Eukaryota > Metazoa > Chordata > Mammalia > Artiodactyla > Delphinidae > Aethalodelphis > Aethalodelphis obliquidens. The sequence continues at coordinate 1,472,071 of NW_020837987.1, read as the reverse complement.
GCACGCGGGATCCTCCCAGACCGGGGCACGAACCCGCGTCCCCTGCATCGGCAGGCGGACTCTCAACCACTGCACCACCAGGGAAGCCCTCTCACAATATTTTAAAGGAATAAGAAGTGGGCCCAAACAATGCATTTCTAGAAAAGGGAGTTTTGCTAGAAAAGGCGGAATAAATTTAAAAAATCATCAGTTCATCACTCCATGGTCTAATGAAATTATTGGAACCATCTTACATTAAACCAGCTACCCACTGACACATGGCATAAGATGTATATTCAATTCTGGAATATCATTGATAACTTCTCCAAGTCGTTGTATCATAAATTTTAAGAAATATATGACCAAGTGGTTTAATTAGTTCATTGTACCTATTTTTACATGGTCATGTCTTTCATCATTCTGAGCCTCACTTTGCACTTGATATTCAAGGAAACCTCACTGTTCTGGGGAGTTATTCTGGAACCATTCAGAGCAAGTTCCCTATAGTGCTTCTCCAAAAATAACAGGGGGATTCATTTTATTCTCATTGGAAATCCCTTTATCAAGCTTTTAAGAAGGGCTTCATGTTTCTAACTTTCTCGTGTGTGTGTGTGTTAAAACCCCAAAAGTGTTTTCACTTTTAAGTTGGGTAACCTAATATTTTCCCGTATTTGCATCCTCTATTTGATATTTATTTAGTCTTTCTACATGTCTTTACTTAGTTAATACCAGGAGAGATAAATACGGTCGTGCCTTTGCAGAGAAGCTTCAGTACATTAATATAAATTGTACACTAATTCCCCCAAAGCATATATATGTTGTAAACCTGAAGACTTTTCACACAGCTGCTTATTGCTAAACAGTGCCTTGTCCAGAAGGGGACAATCTGTGTCTCTAATTGCTGTCACTGAAGCCGAGATTCATTATGTGACTTTCCCATTAAAATGTGAGCATTAATTTGTATAATGAAATATCACCCACTGCAGTGTTCATTAGACATGCCCTACTGTATACGGTACATTGTTAGCTACCTAGAAACTGTAGTTAATTTCACTAATGGATATTTCCCTACTTAGTGTTTGGTAGGAAATTTATACTGTAACGTTACCTCTTAAACTTTTAAGGAAATTTAAATTCAATCAATTATTTTCAACAAAAGTTTGGGATGTCATTAAGGCAGGAAAAGCAAGGATGGGGGACTGTGGAAGAAGGAAATGGGCTTTTAGTTCATCTTAGAAAAACGACAGAATTTTAATTCAAAACAAAAAGAAAAAAAGGAATCGTCTCCTTTCGGGCAAATGGGTCTTTTTGTTTTCTCATCATTACGCAGGTATCTGTCCCCCACTAAGAATAACTCAATGCTCTCCTTTTAGAAGAGGAAATGGGAAGAGCGCCCATTTTAACCAATCCTTTTCTGAACATTTATTCAATGTGCTTTTATAAATGTTGAAACAGCCTGGTAACCTCACCAGAAGAGGAGACGCAAAAGCATCAAAGGTAAGCTATGTGTGTATCAGGCTGAAGGCACCTAGCTTAGGCGGGCTGAACTTCCATTTCCACCCACATCCACAGACCAGTCGCTGCTTGGTTGAAAGGCAGTTTCCAAAAAGGCATCAGGAGTTTATCATCTCCACTATGCCAGCGTCTAATTCCACCCCACTTTCCATGCCAGGGGTCAGGGGGCCTCCACCAGCCACAGTAGCCATTTCCTTGCCCCACCGCCTCCCTAAGCTCATTGGGCTGGTGGGAACTGGAGGCAAGCGGGTCAAGGAGGCCTCAGGCCAGTCTGAGTTAGGGAGCAAGGAGGAGCCAGGGTGCACAGTACTTCCCTTTTAAATCGCTGGGAGGCTGCGTCAACACACCTTGTGGGTACAAGTCACTTCCTTTCCTCCAGCTGGTTATGGTGTGGACACACACTGTCAAAGAAATGTTGCATTAATTCCCTAAAACAAGCCAAAAATTCACCCAGAAAAGTAAAAATAGCAATACAGTGCAGTGGTTAATAGAATGGAATTCTAAATAGGCAGATCTGGAGTATGACCTGTAATCAACGCTGGGCAGCTCTGGGTGGGTAGCTTCACGTCTCTGAGGCTCAGTTCCCTCCCCTTGCAAAGGGGACGGGGCAGGATAAGGGGGGATTTGGAACCTGGTCTCCAAAGTGCTGTGAGGATTAAGGGGCAAATAATAATAATCCACGAGCAGCAAGCAGTGCTTGCACACGTGAGTGCACAGAGAGTGGTGACTACAGTTACTGTCATTGTTGATGTTATACTATCCTCGTTGGCTGAATTTTTCTGTGGGCAGCCAGTTGCTGTCATGCTGTGTAGACAGCTTCAGTCATGAGGCAAGAAAACTCCCAGGCTGTGCCTTCCCCACAGGGAGGGCACACAACCCTTTGGAGGGGCTGCAGGAGAGAAGCCTTCTCACCTCCACAGTCCCCTTTGGCTCCATCAGGACAGAGGAGCCTCGGGTCTGGTGCCAAGAATGCAGGTGAGAGCCAAGGAGGGCACTCCGTGCATCCCGCCTGGGCAGCGCTCAGCTGCTATATCACTGAGGCAGCACCCAGAAGGGTGGGCAGTGCTGGGCATGCCCCTCAGCCCACCCTGAGACCCCTGGAGAACCACAGCTGGCTTCCCTGTACAAATCTAGTCCATAAAGAGATGCCCAACTCAGGGCCAGACCAACACATGCAGCAAATCAAAACCAGATTAATAAACCACTAGCATAGTTTGAGAGGGGAAAAAACTAATGAGATTTATTTTTAATTAGTCTCTGAACTTTAGTGCCTCCAAGTTTTCATGAGTGAGCTTGCTTATTATATTTCTCTAAAATGGCCTTCCTGAGACAACAGGCACCCCCTGGGGAACCTGACACACAGGTGGGTCATCACATGGGGTGTTACACCCTCCTGGGGCTTGTGGGGAAGGCACACCCCTCCAGCCTTTCAGGAACCGATCAGCGCCTGCCTACCTCCTGCACAAAACAGACACACTGGACCCTTCAGGGTGTCCCCAATGTAGTACCTGGAGGAGGGGGTAGTGAGGGAACGGATGGAGTACATTTGCAGGCAGCCAATAAAGGAATGACTGGCTGGTCTCGGCCAGGGGCCACCTGGGGGCATCCCCGCCTCCTGTTGCATGGGATGACTAAGCGCTTGCTGACGCATCTTTGAGATGGTTAATTTTATGCAACAGCTTTACAGGGCCAAGGGTTGCCCAGATATTTGGTCAAACATATTCTGGATGTGTCTGTGAGGGTGTTTCTGGATGAGAGTAACATTTGAATAGTAGACTGAGAAAGCAGATTGCCCTCCCCAGTGCGGGTGGGCCTCATCCAATCCGTGGAAGGCTTGAATAGAACAGATCTGAGTAAGGGAGCTCTCTGTTTGAGCTGGGACTCCATCTCAGACTGGGACTTATACCATCCACTCTCTGGGGCCTCCAGCTGACCAGCTGCAGATCAGGGGACTTCTCAGCCTCTATAATCAAGTGAGCCAATTCCTTATAATAAAGACCTCTCTCTCTCTCTCTGTCTCTCTCTCTATGTATATATATATTGATGTGTATATATGTATATGTACACAGATGTGTATATATATGTCTAGATATATATTTGTATATATATGTATATTTATAGATGTATATATGTATATTGATGTATCTATATATGTATATAGATGTGTGTATATTTGTATATAGATGTGTATATATTTGTATATAGATGTGTATATATGTATATAGATATGTATGTATATGTATATAGATGTGTATGTATGTACATGTACATAGATGTGTATACACACACACATGCACACACACGCACACTGTTTCCCTGGAGAACCCTAACTGACAAAGTCTCCTTACTGACTGGCTCTGAATTCCAATCACCGGCAGCGTACTCTAGAAGACAAATCGCACACGTCCAGTGATTGGGTCCTAATCAGCCCAATCTTCAAATAGGAGAGAAGTTCAGCCTTCCCTGTGTGGGCAGCAATCAACGTCTGCCCTGCAGGAGCCAGAGAGGGGCAGCCCCTAGGATGTGAGGGTACTCTGGGTGCCTCCCCTCCATCACGCATGGACCTGGCTGGAGCTTGGGGGCCAACAGAAACGTTCTTGCTACCTGCAGGCTCTGCCCAGCCCACAGGTGTTCAAAGCAACCTGACTGGTGCGTCTGCTCAGAACCTCTCTACTAAACAGGTGTTGGGAGAAGAAGAGCAGTAACTGAGTTAATGTAGTGGAGTTAATAATGGAAAGTGTTTTTATCAGAGTTGATGCTATACGATCAAAACTTCCCATAGAGATGGAGTAGGACAGAAAGACACAGAGAATGTTCCACCTCATATCCAGACCAATTAAAATATATTTATTACACATTGGATTTTTAATGTGCTCGTATGGGTCCATTATAGAAAAACTTCAAAAGATGGCATCTTGGAAAACAACTCTTCTATTTTGGAGACTGCTGTCCTCTGGCCATGTCACTGGGAAATACAAAACCGCAAAGAGGAAGGGGAAGGCAGTACAGGACATCTCCACAACTGGGGCCCCTATTAACTCATTCATTAACAAGCCACTTGATTTTGATTTTTAATTACACGTGATCTACACTTTTATATTGTCATAATGGATGTTTTACTCTGGTGATTTATAACGTGTAACACTTTCTGTTCTGTTCAGAAGCGCAAGTGTAAGCATTTTCCAACTTCTTTGTTCTTTGATAAAAGGAAATTGATCTTTATCTGGTTACCATTCTGCCTTTTAAACACTGCAAATTCTGTTTCCGAGGAGGGCTGGTGGTGTGATGTTTCCATGGCTTCTTTCATTTTCACCCTTATTCTGGGAAGTTTCTGGAATGCCTCTGTCCGTGGCCCTGTCTTGCTTCTCTCTGTGTCTCCAAAGACTATTGATCACAAACTTCGGAAGTTTGTGACGCAAAAGAAGCAGAAGTTTGGAAAAACATAATCTTTCTCAAGCTTTAAAACTTCTAAAAACAGTATCCATTTGTTTCTACCCAGGTTCAGCAAGACTTCTTTCTGCCAGCTTCAGTCCTAATTTACCAAGAATATTCTGTGGCGTTTCCACTCGAACCACAGGCAAGCTGATGGGGGTAGGGGCCCCCAGAGGCAGCAGAGCTCCTGGTTGGGAGGCACTGCCCCTTTCCTTCCAGACCCACACTCCCCGGCAGGGCCGGCCTCGCCTGTTGTGAGCCATCCTGAACCTGGGAAACCTGGCCCAGGAGCCTGTATCCACATCACATGAAAGGGAAGTATCACAGCACCCGCCTGGCCAGGTCTCCACACTCCTGTAGGCAGTGAGACCGTGGGTGCCCTGGTGGACTGTCTCCCATGTCCTGACGGTCTGTGGGTCCCTCCCAACCACCACAACACTAGGGGACCCGGCTCCAACCTGGGGAGGAAAGTGGAAATTACCATGATCTGAGAAAGCTGAGCTGCCTCTCCTTGAGCCCCATCACTGGGAAGAGCTTACTGAGAAGGGGACATTGGTGCCAAACTCTGAAGGTGAAGGTGCAAGCTGGTGACCTATCTTACGGAGAAGTGCAAAGGCCCTGAGGCAGGAACTAAGGGACTCCTCATGAAGCTCCTGCGGAAAGGTCTTCCATCCATAGCCAGAAATCTAGCACCTGCAGCCTGGCTGCCACACTGTGGCTTCTGACCAGCTCACGTGTGCAGGGTACCTTTCCCAAAGAACCACAGGTTCCCTAGGGAAGGGTCCATGTTCCCCACTGCACTTGTCCCCTCTGTGCTACCCGTCACAGGGCAGGCATTGCAGGAGTAGGGTCACTCACTTATTTGTTCTGTCATTCAACCTCTCAAATAAATGTACCATGCCCCCGTAAGCTGCAGTTTACTGCAAGGTGCTCTTGTAGGCCCCGGGGTTCTACAGCAATTAAATAGATGGATAATATTACACCTTCACATTCTACTTGGTGGAAGACAGACAACACAGAAGGAAATGAACAACTGAACTGAACAAGATAATTTCAGAAGGTGTTAAGTCTATGGAGAAAATAAAGCAGGGGCATGAGGGATATTTCAGGCAGGGTAGTCACGCAATCTCTCTGAAGAGATCACATGACGCTAAGCCCCCAGTGACCACCTGGAGGAAGAACATTCCAGGTGGAGGGGGCAGTAGGTGCAGAGGTCCTGCGGCAGAAGCAAGCACTCTGCATTGGAGGAGCAGGAAGAAGGCAATGGGGTCGCAGGGTGGTGATAAGGGTGAAGATGGGCAAGGTGGGTCGGGTCCCATGGACCCTGGAGAGTGAGCAAGCTTGGCGCGTAATTTTAGGAGACCCCTCTTTGCCCTGGGGTGACCCCATGAGAGAAGTGCTCCAGGACAGGGAGGGACAGTGGTGATGCCCAACTGCACCCAGGCTGAGAATAAAGACAGCAGCCCATCCCACTGCCACCTGTCCTCAGGGCTCCTCTGGGTGTCAGGGAGATTTGCAGGCACAGGTGAGGGTCCAGGTGAGGGCGCCTTGTCTTTAACCACATGCTGCACATGAGGCCCGTACACACTAAATATCCTTCACAACCCTAAGCTTTATTGATTCCTTGGGAAACAGACCACAATTATTTTTGAAAATAGATGGCATATTTGTCTATCCTCTGAAGCAGCTCACACTCCAATAGATAAAGTGTCAGGAGAAAAATCAAAGAAAATGGAGGTGTCCATATGTCAGAGATATTTTTTTTTGTATTGGCAATGTGCAAACAACTAGCAGAAAAGCTCACAAGAACCATGACCGAGAGACAAGACAGAGAGACCAAGAGAAGCCCTCACCTTGAGGGGCTCGGACAACGCCGTAACAGGGGAAATGACCACAGTGGTCCAGTGGCTTGGTTAAGAGCGTCTCGAGTTTTCTTTTGAGGAGACCCAGTGGAGAGCCACCCACCCTCCTCTCCATCTATCCAGTCCCAGGTGTAGGCACGTCACCCCAGCTGGGCTAGAAGCCAGCCTGCCTTCAAAGACCTCCTACGTGCCCTTGTATATTTAGGGTTTGAGCTGGGTTCTCATCATCTGCACCTGAAAGACCCCTGGTCCATGTGAGGATGTGGGAGGCGCTACTTCAGTGCAGCAGAAGGATGCCATCAGCAAAATGTCACAGGGCCTCGGACAAAGCATCATCATCCCAGGCCTGGACCATGGGAGATCCATGTCCACATGCCCATGTGTCATTCAGGGGGGTGAGTATGGAGTAAAGAACTGGGTCGTTAGGGTCGGTTCAGACCCACACAATGGTGCACGGATAGGCCCACAGAGGGTGGACCGAGGACAGGGGCATGGCAGCCCTGGGCCTCCTCCTTCGAGCTGTGCACCTGGATCCCTCACCTGTGTGTATCCTCAGGTGGACCTTTAGGTGATGGGATGTCCGGAAGGTTTTCCCACAGTACGGGCAGTCCTTCATGGCCGAGCCCAGGCTCCTGTCTCGAAGCAGTGCGGGCTGCTGGACGCCGGCAGATCTCCCAGCCTCCTCTCCAATGTCTGCAATGGAGGAGAAATATTCTCACATCACTTCAGCACATGTCAGAAGTTGTTCGCACCAAAACTGCCAACACCACACAAGGCTAAACGTGTCAATAGTACACCTGTCTATTTCATTCTTTCAATCTGACAGAATGCTGACAATTCACGTATTTTCTTGTTATTCTCTTAAATTATTTCATCTTTCCTATCATCATTTTAAGCAGCATATGGTACCTTTATATTGAACTGAATTAAACAAGAAAAGAAACAGCTGTGTCAGCAGCTGGTTTGATTTCTTCTTTTGCTTAGCTCCTATTAAACATTTTTTTTCAAAAGTTTAAAAATGTTGGTGGTTGTTGAGTCTGATTAATTTATAATATGGACTAGCTGGAGAGTTTGCTATAGGATCGAAATCACATTTGCATTATATCAGGCAACAAATGAAAAAAAATGTGTCTCGGCTGAGTCCCCAAGACATGCAGACGTACAGCTATTTTGGGACAGGAAAGAAAATTATCCCAAACGGATCATTTCTTCCTTGTAGAGTCTTGCCTCCATCGCTGGCTGGTGTAATCTCATGAAAGGGAGAAGAAAAAGTATGGAAATGCGGTTCCACAATTAGCCCATGATAAACATATAGTGACATATTCAAAGTCATGTGCAGAAACTCAGCTGCAAAACTCCCATAAACTTAGAGCACTGCAGTTAAATCTTTGTGCAGTGACCTGAGAACTTCCTCTGTAAAGTATCGATACAAATTTTCCTTCCTGCTGTTATTTGTTATGTAACCCAAACCATTAGAAAATGGAATAAAATTTACATACGGCTGCCTTCTGCACAGAAATGATGGGACATAATAGTAAATAAAACTGTGAAAATATCTAGTGGTTGGAGGATATGTTATTGCAACACCCGAGGCCTGACATCATGTTGTCAAAGAGGCGACATCAGGGGAGCAGGGCAGGAGCTGGGACTCTGCATCTCGAGAAGGGGAGGCAGGCAAGCCTTCTCCTCTGGCCTCCCCGCAGGGCTGGAGGCTGCCGCCTGGCACATAACCCAAGCTCCCGAGGCTGGCAGGGTCCTGGCCGCAGCTTCCGGCCCACCCTCTAGGTCTCCTGGTAGATTTCACCATGAGAACAAGGGGACCTTCTGGGATAATAAGCAGACCTGTGAGTTCTGCAGAGAGCAAAAAAAAACAAGATTTGTACCTTCCAAGCAATGGAAAATGCAAATTGCTTTTATTCTTCAACATCCGTTCCTGGTGTTCTCTGCTCACAGCCGAAAGGGACAGACTTACAGGCCATGAACAAGATGAAGGCAGTCGCACTTAATTCTTATTTGGATGTTTGCTCGGTGCAACCGTGGAAACCCTTTGGCTTCGAGCATCCTCTCTGAATTTGGACTGTGCACGATGGCATCATCACCCTAGAAATTTTCCTTGAAGGCTCACTTTTAATCCTATTCTCCACAACTCTTCTAACCATCCTTGGAAAAGCTGTTCAAAAGGTCTAACTGCCCAGCTTTTTTTTTTTTCCTCGTAATTTTACACAGGGAGGGGGACACAGTTCATCCACATCTAGAACTCACTCGACCTGGCACTAGCTTTGTGGTTGTCCACATGACTGTGGAGAGACTACCAAAGATGGCTATTGGGCTGCTGATAAGGGATAACAGGCACAAGAGAGTGTTGCCAGGTCACGGCAAACAAATGTCCCACATGCAGTCCTAGCAGGAAGTCCCTGTCCGCAGGTCAAGTCCACCAGGGCTGCCACCACCTCTGTCTTAAAGAGCCAGTCTGTTGAGAGCCCAGGAGAACAATGGCCAGATGCCAGATGCCAATTCCAAGTCAACCGCATCCTAGTTATAAACAGCTGAGAGGCCATCTCTTACCCATCTCCCTCCACCACCCCCAAGCCACACCAACCCCAAACCTGTTGCATTTGCCCTCCCAGCATTACTCATTCCTTTTGTGGTATCATGAGGTCAGCTTAAAATAACAACGAGCCTGATTAAAATTCTGCCAAGTGCTCCCTGCAACAGGGTTAAGACACCCTATTTAAGGTAGGAGGCCATGAGCTGTCCATTTGAATGATGAGCAGAACTAAGTGTTGACTTCAGGACAGGAGTAGGCAGGTGTGGGTTTTTGATGTTGCATCCCTGCCTGTCCTCGTGTCCCACGGTCTGCAGCTGAGCACCTTCCCCAGATCCTCCTCCGTCGGAGCCCCTGGGGAGCAGTCCAAGGCAGGGCTGTCCAACAGAAGAGAATAGAGAGTGTGGGGAACATATTTCCACTGCAGCTTTTGGTGAGCCCCGGCCCAGGGCACAATAGAGATAAATAGACAGATAAGGCCGCTGCCCTGCGCTCCCGCCGGCTTTACAGAAGGTGAGGATGAGCTGTATCTCACTATATGTCACTCTAAGCAATGGCCTGTATCTGTTTTCCTTTTATCTTTCTATCTTGGATATGTGTGGCCCAATAAAAAGAATGAATTTGTAAGATAAACAGCTTTCTTTGCAGATTTAAGAGTCTAATTTTCACTTTACACAGAATGTTTTTTCTGTTTTTGTTTTGTTTTGTTTTGTTTTGTTTTTTTGGAGGGCCAGAAGGCCTATGGCGTTTACTCTTAGACTAATCCAACTAGAAAAACAAACTTGAGCAACGATGAAGGGGAATTGTGGGTGGTCCCAGGAAGTGCCCGGAGAGGCTGAAAGCCAAGTACAGTCAGTCAGAGATGGCAGAGGAAGGCCCGCTGAGCCGCACACTCACAGGGCCTGTGTGTGGGTCCCTGCCTACACCTGGACGGGTATCGAGGAACAAGGTGCGCTAAACTGAGCCCAGCCCCGCTGAGAGCTCAAGGGGCTCAGTCAGAGGGGAAGACGAGGCTGCTCTCCGATTCCTTCTCTACCCGCCCAGAGTGTAAAAGCACTAGCAGCTGTCCTTCTGCAAGGCTCCCCAGATGGAGTCCCGAGGCTCTGCCTGTGGCCACACACAGCTGGCCGGGGAAGAACCACGGGTCCTGCTTACGGACAGACCAGCCCTTCCCCAGCCCTTCCAGGAAACACACGACAGAAAGGAAGAAGCATCATAAAAATGACACCTGTGGTCCTTTGTCAGGCCGCTTTTGGATTGGTATGAGCTTTTAAAGAAATTTTCCTTTTCCTAAAATCTGCAGTATCTCTTCCCTCTGATCAGACACTTTCTCTAAATGTGTTGAGGACGCTGAAGGTGGGCGTGTGAACAGAGGTCGGCCTCAGCCCCACTGGCTGTTCCTCCTGCTTCTCTGTGAAAGGAGCGCTGCCAGCTCCTAGAGGCTGGGGTGTCCCTGAGAGTTGGGGCATCTGGCTACAGGCAACACAGCCTCAGCCTGGGTGTGCTCTGGCTCTCATAGGATGGGGAAAGGGATGAGAAGTAACTCCTGGGACCCCTGTTTCTTTTCTTGACCCCACTAAATAATATGTGATCTATTCTTCAGGAATGGATGTCTTACATATGGTGGCAGCAAATAATATTCCAGAGGAACATAGACTATGCATGCAACCCTTCCCAAGTTTCAGCCTAGAACAGGTGAATTGTAGTAGGTATCAAAAACTCTGCAAGCTTTCTCCTGTTCCTACAAGCTGAGAGTGGTTAGATAAAAAAGAGGACATGGATCCAATCATTTCAAGTTTTGTTTCAAGAATTTAGGAGGTTTCTCAAAAAACTAAAAATAGAACTACTGTATGACCCAGCAATTGCATTCCTGGGTATATATCCAAAAGAAACAAAAACACTAATTGGAAAAGATACATGCACCCCAATGTTCATAGCAGCATTGTTTATAATTGCCAAGATATGGAAGCAACCTAAGCGTCCATCAACAGATGAATGGATAAAGAAGATGTGACACACACACACATATATATATAATGGAATACTACTCAGCCATAAAAAAGAATGAAATTTTGCCATTTGCAACAACATGGATGGACCTGGAGGGTATTATGCTAAGTGAAATAAGTCAGACAGAGAAAGACAAATACTGTATGTTATCACTTACATGAGGAATCTAAAAAATACAACAAACTACTGAATATAAAAGAAAAAGAAACAGACTCACAGTTATAAGGAACAAATCAGTGGTTACCAGTGGGGAGGGGAAGAGGGAAGGGCAATATAGGGGTAGGGAACTAAGAGGTGTAAACTATTAGGTATAAAATAAGCTACAAGGATATATTGTACAACACGGGGAATATAGCCAATGTTTTATAATTGCTATAAATGGAGCATAACATTTAAAAATTGTGAATCACTATACTGTACACCTTATATATAATATATATAACTTACATAATATTGTACTTCAACTATACTTCAATTAAAAAAAGATATATTATTTGGGGGTGGGGGACCTCAGACAATTGACCTTCCTAATTTTGTCATCTCAAGGTCAGAAACCAGGCCTCCTACATTTCCATTTGCTGCTTCTAAGCCTCTGAGTGTATAGCAAGGTTGGCCTAGGCCAAGGTGACATTAAGGTTCATTACCTTCCCTGAGAATTCACAGAGGGAGGGTAGGAGGGAGGTTCCATAGCTGTGGGCTGAAGGAGGGGCGGGGGGACTAAAAATGGTCAAGGAGGGCTTCCCTGGTGGTGCAGTGGTTGAGAGTCCGCCTGCTGATGCACGGGACGTGGGTTTGTGCCCCAGTCCGGGAAGATCCCACATGCCGTGGAGCGGCTGGGCCTGTGAGCCATGGCCGCTGAGCCTGCGCGTCCGGAGCCTGTGCTCCGCAACGGGAGAGGCCACAACAGTGAGAAGCCCGCGTACCGCAAAAAAAAAAAAAAAAAAAAAAAAGGTCATGGATCATCATATTGGAATCCTCATCAGCAACCGCCACAAACTGGCAGCCCTGGATAGACAAAGAATCAGATGCTTAGAAAGAAAGACAAATAACTTCTCAAACGTTAAAGCCTAGACACACACACAGTACCATCAGCAGCTGTCTGAATCCAGCCCTGAGACTGGCTATCTTGTACGCAAATATGATTTGAATCTATGGGTGTCTCCTTATATACTTAACCTCTCTCACATATTGGTTTGGAATTTAAATACTTGGTTTATGAAATAACTTTGTATTTTAAGGGTAGATTTCCCCCCAGTTTATCTTTAAACACTGAGCTTCCTCGGTACCTCTTTAAAGTAGTCTTGTTTGCAAAGAAGGCTGCCTCAGGAGTCAGGAGGCAGAATCTTTTGCTTCTGGGTCCCCGGGGCCTGGCTGTCCTCAGGCAAATCCTTTCACCCCACCCCAGCTGGACTTACTGGCCCTTCCCCTCGGCTCCCTGTAATCCTGCGATGCTGGAAGAGCCCCAAGCCCACTGCAGGCTGTCTTCACCCTCTTTATGGCCTTTCCTTCAACCACCCTAGCCCAATCTAAGCCAAATAAGCAACAGGGCTGGCTCTTAGAGATATGGGAGGAAACGACCATGAAAGGGATAGTACGTGCTCCTATGTATTCCACGAGAGCCTACTTTTCCCAACTGCCTTTGCGCTAAGTTGGGACCACTGACTAGTCCAGCCAATGGCTGGAAGCGATTCAGAGGAGAGACAGTGTGCCCCTTACTGTCTCCCTGTCCTCCCTGGCCACCCTACCCTTGCAACACAAAGGTTGAGGGGGCAGGATCGCAAAACAGACGATGCCTCGATGGCTGCGTCACCAGATGGAGGGGGGCTGACCCGAGCCAGACTGCGCATGAATGAGAAAAAAATCTTGGTTCTGTTAAGTCATGGAGATCGGAGAGCTGTCACAGTGGGAGGACTCAGGAGCTAAGAAGTGTGAACCTTCTACTGGTGAGGTCTTCCGGGTTTATACCCAATCCTCTAGGTAGTCTTATTAATTCACAGAATGAGACAGAGAACAAGGTTCAGAGAGACCAAAAGAGGCAGAGTGGGACCAAAGAGAAAAAGCAAAGAGAGGTTTCTTTTTAAATTGTGCACATACTCTCAGTGCTCACCTCATCCTGCCGAGCAGCTTTACCCTTCACGTGCCCAAAAGTACATTTTGGAAAGATTTTTATTAAAAGAAAATTGCAATGATGACGTTGATGATGATGATAAGCCCGTGCAGGGAATGGAGAGTATCCCAGCAACCTCAGATGGGTAAGGGAGCTGTCTGCATACCTGGGCATTTACTACTTTATGACATAAAAGGCCACGGTATTTTAATTTCTATGGAACTCCTACTATAACAGTAAACACGTTTTCCCAGATGAGTCGTGCAGTTCATTCTAAAAGTCTGTCTTGTGCAAAGAGCATCTCAAAAGCACAGATCTCCCTTCATTAATGAAGGAAAAAACAATTTGTGGAGTCTAAAGTGTGACCATGACACCAAAAAATCACATCTTTATTAATATCTTTGCCCACATATACCAGTGTTTTAAGATCTTTTCAGGGGAGGAAAAGTAATACCTTGGAGGAAAAATCCAGAGGAATGTAGAGTTCCTCTTAAAAGCTTAACACTTTCCCTTATTTTAAAAACTGTAAAATAAAGACTCAAAACAATGATTACTGTGGTGGAGGTTCCTGATGAAGAGTTCCCTTTATTTTTAAAAGTGATTTTAAATTAATGGTATGCATAAAAATGATAACATTACTGTAAACAATTGTACTTAACTCTTGGAACACATCAGTCATGCCTTGGGTCCGTATTAATTTGGTGTCTCTGTTGTTTCATCAAAGTTCTCTGGTTTATGATGGCCATATATAGTAATGTTAAACAGTTAAGCATTAATATGGATTGGCAAAAGTATTTGTTTAAATAGAGAGCTATTTTAGAAAAGGATGACCACTTGTGAAAAGGCAACAGCCAGCTTCCCTGTGGGTTCTTAGGACCGGGGACCAGGCTGGGCTCACTGGCAAGGCCCGAGCTCGTGACAGATCTCAGGGAGCAGAGGTGAATGTCCTCCATCATCACCTTCCTCACCTCTGACCCAAACTCAAAACTATGTAGAGCTCCATTTGCTGTAAGCAAGATAGGATTTCTGGAATTGGGGAAATAGGTCACTAAAGGGCTAAAATTTGGAGAAAAAAATATAAAGATACTAGGATCTCAAATAGCTTCTCTAAAGCAACATTTTGATGAGTTAAGTGAAAATGAATCAGAAACATATGGATTAAATTTCCCTTAAAATACACAAGGGCTTCAAAATCAAGCACTGTGGGCCAAATGTGTTTCTGGTTTTACCAAACCCAGAGAGCCCTTTCTTAACTGTCAGGGGAGTTTTCCGAACCACCGTCCCCCCAACCCCATCCGCTGGTGACTGGGCCACCCATGGGGTCTCTTCCCTTTGGCATTGTATGATGCTGCCCTTGACAACATCCTCTGTAATCCTTGGGTTGCCAGCTCTCCCAAGGCCCTCAGGGCCAGCTGTGGGTAGGCACTTATAGTCCACAGCCTGGGAACTGTGACCATGGACGCAGCAGGCAGGATTTGGGACTCACAGAATCAACCTTTGACAAGACATCTGGTGTGATGGGTCTCTTTGGGTTCTGCACACCCCTCTCTTCCCTCTGGCCTGGTGGGCAGGGATCCATCCCAGAAACTGTTCAGGTGAACCAGGGCAGAGCAGCAGCACCTATGAACTGGCCTGGGTGACAAGAACCAGGCAGGAGGATAAGTCTGGAGAGGGACGGCCCAGGGGGCTGCCATCTCCTGGGAAAAGCCCGGTTATGTTCAAGGGAGGGCAGGCCACTGGCTCCATTGCTCTTTAGAATAACCCCCAGCACCTATGGTCTCCAACCCCCATCTAAGTGGCCCTCGCTGCCGCTGTGACCTCATCCCAACTCCTGACTCTACTCCAGCTCTCCATCTTTCTGTTTTCCTCAAGCCTTCCTGGCTGGTACCCAACTTAGGGCTTTGTTCCTGATGCCTCATCCACCTGGAATTCTCTTCCCCCAGAATTCACACGGAGACTCTCACTCAGGCTTTAGTCCACAGGCCCTTTCTGGGAGAGGCGTCTCTGACCATACTGTCTGAAGGAATTCTCCCTGACTCCAGGTTCCAGGGGCGCTCTTTCTCTGGTTGGTCCTTCAAGCAACCCGTCTATCACCTACTGCAAATGCTAACTGACCTATGTATTTGTCTGCTTACCACCTGTCTCCCCCCAGACACAAGCTCCACGCAAACAGGGACTATTAATTACTGTTTGCTGTTATACCCCCAGCACGTGGTAGGCACTCAGCTCATAGCAGGTGCTCCATACCGTACATACTTTAAAAAACTGTACATACTTTTTTCAAAATAAATAAAAGAATCAGAGGAGGCAAGCAAACTGAAATTCAGAGGCTCAGATCAGCTCCTGACTATAAGAGGGAAGCTGTTTTGAGTAGCCTGGGAGGAACTAGCCCCGGGTACCAGCAAAATACCAGAAATGCCCCAAAGTGCTCAGCACAGACCATCAGGGGCTGGAGTGTGATAACAGCAGGGGGGAAGGAGGTCAGGGGTGCCTGGGGAGGCTTCCTGAAGGAGGTGGTCTCGGGGTGTCTCCCGGGTCTCTCTCCATCCAGGTGGAAGGAACCACACACGCACTCTAATCAGCAGGGTCACAAGTGAGCTTTTGAGAAGATGGGGGCGTGTTGTTGAGGAAACCTTCCACTATTTCATCTGCCCACTCCCTGGCTTAAAAGGAAGATGTCATTGCGTTGGAAGAAATAGCCTCCCATATGCATAAAGAAACATTAATCAATAGAAAAGTATAACAAGACAGATACTTTAAAAGTAACCCATGCCCCAATTACTACTGTAATTATTGCAAAATATTTGTTTTGCTTTCCCTTCTTCGTAATTTAAATTACATGTTCCTTTCTTTAAAAAAAAAGAAACAAAACTATAGACTACAGAAGCCTCTACTTTCAGTAAAGCATAAATTCCCAAAAGATTTCTACATAATTTATTTTCTTAAAAGAACTATAGCTTTTAAGATCCTCTTAAGGTAATTTACAGCCCCCTCATTTATGGGTGGGGAGGGGGCTTGGGGGAAGATTGGAGGAGATCTCTTTGACTGTCGGGTATGTTTCAGGAATTCTTACTTAAATGACACTGAGAACAAGCTGGACCAATCATTTTAAAATGCACTTAGTCGGTCGCCATAACTTGTGGGGCTGAGTTTTCTTTTGGGAATGGTGCACACTGAAAGGAGAAGGGATGATTTGGAGATAACGCTTCCCCCTGGAGACATGTTTTGCCATATTCTTTTTTAAACAAAGAAGACATCTTAAGCACCTTGCAATATCTTTCATTTAATCGTTGGCAGAAGGCAAGTCCCTGATGAACACCGGCCTGTGTCTTTCTCTTTAACCAGCTGAGTGATCCAAGCTTTTAATATAGCCGTTCCAATTATTGTAAAAGTCATCTAGTACCTTATAACCACAAATATTGACAGTTTATTGCACAACACATTCCTGACATTTGAAGGTCACACCATACATAATACATACTCTTTTATAAAAGTGTCTGGAACAAAAAGATACATGATAAGCAATTACCCCTCCCGGCTTGTATGTATGTACAGTTCGGGGCCGACTAGAGGTTGCATGGGAGGCGCAGGCACCATTTTAAATAATCTATTAAGGCAGCATGGAGGCATTCATGATGGATAATTATGAAATGGCTCGTGGACACACTGCAGTCAGATTGGCTGGCCGGGCCGTGGGGTCTGGGCAATTCTCCTTGTCCGAGTTCGGGTCACAATGCCACTCCGCCATGGAGAGCCCTGCCTCACTTCACAATCGGATTTTCCCCCAAAGCCACTAAGCATAACAGAGTCACAATATGTTCTTGTTTTTCAGATTGGTCTGTATGTGGCTGAAAGGAATTTAAAAAATCCACCAGGCCTGGTTCAGATGCGCCCCACCCCCAGCCTGCTGAGGTGCCCCAGAGGGGCACTGACCACAGCTCTCATCACACACACAGCCACACAGCCGTCCCAGGGCTGTAGCATCCACGGAGACCTGCAGCACAGGAGTATGTGGCTGTCAGGCACAGGTGCAAACCAGAATGGGAAGAGTGGACCAAAAAACTCTCCTGATACTGAGGCCATGCGACATCTCCCAAGAACACTCTGAGAAGGGAGGCACCGCTCACTGCCCCTTATTCCATTCCCACTTGTCCTTCCAGCTTACGTCTGACAGAAAGGTTCCAATCACAGATTAAGTGGAACAGATTTGCGATCAAAGGCTTCAGGTTAAAACCAAGTTCCAACAATTCTTAGGAGTGTAATCCTGGGCAAATTACATAACCTCTCTGAGGTTCATTCAGCTTCCTTATCTGCAAAACGGGGATAGTCATAACAATTCATTTAGCACGGTGCCTGGTGCAGGATATGCTCCAATTAATAGTAGCTTTTAACATGAATATTGCCGAAGGGACCGCTGCAAGCAAGGATGGCTTGGGGAGGGAGGGCAGAGGCTTGTGGCTTTAGTGCTCTCCCCACTCCACAAGCCCCAAGCGACGGGGCCTGACACCTGCACAAGGCCTAGAATGAGAAGGCATGCTCCCTTCCTGAAAAGTCCGGGTTGGAGCAGTTTCTCCAAAGCTCTGAAAACCCAGGCAATTCTCCCAAGTTAACAGTGACAATTCAGGCTGCAATTGAGCTTCATGTAGATGACAATCTTTAATCACAGATGAAGCGGCAGGTCATTAGAATCTACACCAAAAAAACCCCCTCTCAAACGATACTAATGGCTGCAGTTTGGAAAAAATTATATATATATGTATAAACACAAATATATATATATATATATATATATATATATATATATAGGAACTGTATTAAAATAAATAATCAGCAAACTCTCAAGATAATCAAAAGCCCTTCCAAGAGTAATTCTATTTTGATTTCCAGAGTGAACACCCTAAAATTTAAGACATGGGACCAAAATGATTTCTATAAAGATGACGTGTTTATTAGCATTAAATCCCAGGAAAGAGGGCTTCCTTATAAAGAGCACATTTTTGCATCTGAAAGCATGCATATTAGGATGTGTGTGTTTCTTTAAGAAGCTATTCTGTTGTAGAGGGTAGCGGGTAAGACAGGGCACCACGTGAGCTGGAGGTTGCTATGGTAAATATGCATTTTTTATTGAAGAGTAAACAGTGGCAGAAAACAAGTGTCAGTTGCCAGCTCTGAAGTTACTGCCATTTTTGAGCCGCACTGACTTATCCAGCCCTTTTAATTTGAGAACCTTTATCAGATGGATACTATCAATGGATCAAGATTTAAATGTTTTTGAATAAATGCTGAAACTTTCAATACCTTGTAGTAATAAATACTCTAGTTGACATACAAAAATTAGCAAAAAAAAAAAAAAAATTCTACTCAGCTCTGCTCATCACAGCACAAAGATTTTTCTGGAGCTCTTTTGCCTGTTGGTAGATCTCCAAAGGACAAAACCTTTGGACTTGGCTCAGGCCACAAAGCAGAGAAAGGAGCCAAGGAGACAGCCGAGGTTACCCCACTGACCACTGTCTTGGTACCTGTTGGCAAAACAAAGCTAGAGCCGATGCCCTGGGGAATGGCCCTCCCCATCCAGCAGTCCAGTGTCTGTGTCCTGGCAAGGCTGACGCCACCCCAGGCTGCTGGTAGGGCAGTGGACTTTAGCCAATACAACTGTGACACGTTCAGCGAAGATTTTGCTGTTTCCCCCCCACCGGTAGAGATTGGCTTGACGGCAACTTTGCTTTCTTTTTTCTTTTCTGTTTTTTTTTTAACATCTTTATGGGAGTATAATTGCTTTACAATAGTGTGTTAGTTTCTGCTGTATAACAAAGTGAACCAGCCATACATATACATATATCCCCATATCTCCTCCCTCTTGCGTCTCCCTCCCACCCTCCCTATTCCACCCGTCTAGGTGGTCACAAAGCACCGAGCTGATCTCCCTGTGCTATGTGGTTGCTTCCCACTAGCTATCTGTTTTACATTTGGTAGTGTATATATGTCCATGCCACTCTCTCACTTTGTCCCAGCTTACCCTTCCCCCTCCCTGTGTCCTCAAGTCCCATAAAAAGAAACAAAATTGAGTTATTTGTAGTGAGGTGGATGGACCTAGAGACTGTCATACAGCGTGAAGTAAGTCAAAAAGAGAAAAACAAATTTTGCTTTCTGATAACCACAGGAGTGACCTTTCTCAACTACAGATGAGGCTGTGTTATAAACCTCAGATAGCTCCCGGTCATGTTCACATCCTGAGTGGGCCCTCAACTAGCTCCTCTGGCCAGGTGAAGAGTCTGGATTTTGTTCTTCTCCTTCTAGCCAGCAACTGGCAGAGAACCAGCCTGCGAGTCCTCCTCCACATGTGGTACATAGTAGGCATCCAACCATCACTCAACCAACACATGCATGAATGAATGATGCATGAATGAATGAACTGACCCCTGGGGACTAGCCTCCTGGGTAGCAGCTTCTAACAGGAAGGTCAAGTCTGCTTATTCTTCCTTTGATCACAGATAAAAGTATCTAAAAGGTAACTTTCCAGGTGCTAGAAATCCCATAGACTAGTCCAAAGGAATCTTGACCAGGGACAAGCAAAATGAGTGTGTTCCCCCCAGGAAAGGAGGGAGCACGAATAAATTGCCCTGTTTGTGGAGGGACGGGAGGTGGGAGCAGAGCAAATTGTCCCCACGGCCCCCAGCCATGCACAAAGACTGCTGAGCAGAAGGGGTCACCTCAAAACACCAAGATGTGTTTGATGCCAAGATGTGAGTTAAAATTTAAACTCTGTGATCCTGAGCAAACCACTAAAGCTTCATGAACTTTAGCACCATTATTTGTATAACTGGATAATAATTGGATAATAGTACAGAGGAATCTGAGTGTTTCCTAAGATAGGCTGTTTGCAAGGCCTTAATATACCTTAAATCCTGCACTGGTATCACAGCAGAGTGGGAAAGTCACTGGCTTCGAGATGGCCAGCTCTGGGTTCCAACCTGGCCCTGCGACTTCTGAGCTATGTCTTTGTAAATGCTTCTCCTAACCTTGTCCAGACTCCAAACACTGTCAGTAAAGTGGAAATAACGGTGCTACTTTGCAATCCCTTGTGAAAACCAAATGAGATAATATGAGGAAAGGGCATCTGATAGATTTCCAACTGACAGTTCCCCTGACCTACCCAGGTCCGTAATACTCACCACACAGAT
Organism: Aethalodelphis obliquidens; assembly: GCF_003676395.1. Lineage (NCBI taxonomy): Eukaryota > Metazoa > Chordata > Mammalia > Artiodactyla > Delphinidae > Aethalodelphis > Aethalodelphis obliquidens. The sequence continues at coordinate 1,451,440 of NW_020837987.1, read as the reverse complement.
GACCAGGATAAACCAGAGGTGATGACTCATATAATGGCATCATCATAGGAGCCCTGCCTACGGTCAGACCCCTCCCCCAGTACATTCCAAGTAGGAGTCACATTGCCATGCTGGGAAGATCAATTCCAGTGTGCAAAGTGACACCAGCCTCTGTGGTGGGAAACCCACGAACAAGGCTCCACTCACACCCACGTGTTCTAACCCCGACGTTACAGTTTATTTGGCACCTGCCCCCAAGGCACCTCCTAGACAAGACACACTTACTCCAAACATCTCTTTGAGGTGAGTAACTATGGGGCAACGAGGAAGACCTGGGGGAAGGTGTTAGACCAGGATGACAGGGAGAGAGACGAGCATTCACCATTTTGGGCAGCTCGGGCCTCTCCATCCTGTGCTCCGTCCACGAGATGGCTGGCGTTAAAGGGCGACAGGCTGGCTGCCTCTAATCATCTCTGCAGAGCACCCCATCTGCCCAGACATACAGTCACTGGGCCCCTCAGTCCTGCACCCCAGAGGCCCTCTGACCAGAAAATGCCCTGACCCAAATACTGAGAAAGAATTTTAGAGCCATCCTTCAGGCACTGGGCAGTGACTTGGAACTGTGATGTGATGTGAGCTGGGAGCTTTCCTCGACAATGCTTCAGGGGGCCACGTGCTCCCACCCCCGCCTGCTCTGCATCTGTCCAGGGCATTCCTCGAACATCTAAAAGTCCCAAGGAAGCCCTTCTGGCCCTCCAGAAAGAGAGAGATTGGAACTTTCTCCCTGATGGACATTGGAATCTCAGTACATTCTGGTCCCTCTTCCTGAAACACGAACCCCAAACACCACCTCCAACTTGCCTGGTTGATCCCACCATTCTTGAGGGTTCAGCTCCAATGCTGTTTCCTTGGGAGACATTCTTGGACTTCCAGACTGTCAGGTCAGCCCCGATTACCCCAGAACGTAACCTTCATGACACGTATCAGAGGTTGTACTTACCATATGTGTGTGTGATACCTGCTTAATTTCTATCTCTCCCAGTAGCTTGTCTACTCTGTAAAAGCTGGGATGGATGGGGTCTATTTTTCTCAATCTTATGTCCCTAAAACATCCTGGCACAGAGTAGGTGCTCAGTAAACACTGGTGACTGACTGACTGATGGATACATGAATGAATGAATGAATGAATGGTGCTGGGGAGGCTGGGCGGTCATTCCATGTAGTGTAACCAAAGGAGGCCACCTTCTTCTTCTAAGACCTTCATTCTCCTCCACTGACCTTCCCTGGTAACACTGAGTCCAGGGCTTGTGCTGTGAGGGGAGAGGCTGCAGCCAGCTCTCCTGGGAGGTAAGGGGAGTCTGAGTGTTGCTCTGCAGAACTGACGGCTCTCAAGAGCCCCAGCCCAGATTCTGGGGTGGGGGCAGCAGGTGGGCATGATCTGGACAGACAGAACCTCGGGGTGCGAGGGAGAGGCTGAGTGGGTGCTGGCCGAGGACCGGTGCTGGTGGACAGAGCAGAGCCCAGGCCCCAGGGCAGCACATCAGGATGTTGTTCTGTTTGGTTCTTCTACTGAATGTCTGGTCCTGAGGAAGAGTCTGCCCAGACATATGTTCTTGGGGGCATCTCGCCACACGGGTGCTCTGCGTGCACCGCCAGAATGAGGACTACTCTGGCTTCCCATCTGTGTGAGGCTTATTGCATGCTCCTTTCCCTCAGCCTGCAGCCCCCGAGCCTCTGGCCATTCTCACCGCCCCCCATCGCTCCACCTCTGCCCCCTCCCCAGCTCACCTCTAGCTGTGCGCCACCCAGTATTTACTGCTTGTGCCCACTACCCCAGCAAGTCTTCGGTCCGCCTGGTTTACCGTGGCCTCCCCAGCCTCTAGCAGGGTGCCTGGCACTTCATATTTTTAAGTAACTACAACAATTTAACGAGGTGACACCACTTTGCTAGATTAGATCGTGGTGACTTTTTCTAATAAGGAAAATCGCTTTCTCCGTTCCCTTTGGAAGCTCTTCCACACTAATACTCAAAGCAGTGCTGCATTCACAACACATATAGTCTTACAATGCTAATTTCTATCCCATAACCGAGAGAGACAACTAAATGTTGCAAAGTTATTCAAAACTCCTGCCCCTTATCCTCTGACTTCTCCTTAGGGGAAAATTGCACAGGAATACATTTCCTCATCTGTATGTTAAAGCACGGTTATAATCCACCTATCATGATTGCAATTTTGGGAATCAAAACGGAGATCCAAAACAGCAGTGTGATCTACATTTTAGCCACATATTTTATAATAAATTAAGCCAAAGAAAGAGTTCTGCATTAACTCTCACTCTATTCCTTTAATACCCTATAAGAACATTGAAGCCACCCTCCATAAGAGCCCTGGCCTTCCCTGCATGCTACCCAGGGCTGCCACGTTGTCACTGCCTCACCACTTGGAAGGCACAGTCACAGAGCCAGTTCAGAGCATTGACTAAAGCAGGCTTTGCAACACAGGTTCAAGGCCACAGAGAGGCTGCCAGCCATCCCTGGCCAAGGGCAAGCAGAAGCCTCTGGAAAGGAGCAGGTAGTACGGGCAGCATACTGATGGAAAGTTCCTAGCCCGATGTTTGTGGACACTATGGCTCGGGACTTGGACCAAGGAGGCAGAGGGGACACAAGTTTCCATTACCTTAATGACCTAGCCCATGTCCTTTTCCAGGCCTGGGCCTCTGTTTCCACTTCTGTAGCATGTCGGGATAGCCATCTAATGGAGATCTCAAACGTTCATTACACAGGGTTTTCATTGCTAATTTGTTTTTAACATTTACAAATTTGGGGCATTTCACACATCATCTCACTTTCCAGCTTCTCCTGAGAAACTGTGCTTTCACAACGCTGGGTCCAGGGTCCCAGGGAGCAGCGGCTGTTGGGTTGGGCAGAGGGGGCTTCTTCCTCCCCAGGCCCCTCCCTCAGCCTCGCCACCTGGCTGCCCCCACCCGGCAGGCATAGCTCTCTCTGAATTTGCCATCTCTGCCGAGATGGTCCCGGACACCCTTTCCACCTCTAAAGACAGCCTCAATAACCTCAGTTGAGCAGATAAGGCAGAAGCCTCCAGACTAATTCTCATAATTATGACGGGTCTATTATTTCAAAGCCAGCGATGATTGTGGGGTCAGGTGCTCAGAGGAAGAGGGAGAGAAACATACTTTAAGTGATAGAAAATATCCTTTGATTCTTTGCTATGATACCAAATTGCATCCAGAAATGCTGAAACATGCACTCACAACCTTAGTCAAATTTCAGAGAGGCCTTGGCGGGAAGGACAGCGATCAGAGAGGAGCGGCCGGAGAGCCACGTGATTGAAAGGCCCCGTCCAGGACTCACTGCTGGTCTGAGCAAAGGGACACGGACACACACACACACACACACACACACACACACACACACACACACTGCTGCTGAGCTGGCCTGGAGAGCTCCCAGTAGCACTCTGACCTCCACACCTGCAGCACCCAGCCTTCTCCTTTCTGCCTCTTCAGGTGTTCCCACCCAGCCCCACTGCCGGGGCCTCCCCAGCACAGCCCCATCCTCTGAACCTTTTCTGGACATCTCTGCACAATGACATGCTGCTCCGGGCTGCTCCCTCATTTTTCTTATGCGTTTTGATTCCAGCCTGCTTGCCAAGAGTAC